>NC_133378.1:1073386-1088513 GCF_049309525.1 Garra rufa | reverse complement strand
TGAATATATTATATTCACTGTATTACTGTACTGTAGTACTGTACTGTAGAACTGTATTTGTCATTGAAATAACATGTGGGACCACACTCAATATTTTTCTATATTTTTCTATTTTTTTCTCAATATTTTTTAGCTAAAAAGAAGCTAGAATGATACACTGATTTTATGTTTTAGGTGGCGTTGGTTTAAATGCATATTTTGAATGGAATTATTAATTTCACACTGATTTATATGTGCATATGTATGTGTATTTATATCCATAGCCACACTGTCATTCTCGTTAAAAAAAACTAATGTCAATAATCTAATATACTATAAGGGCTATTTTTTTCTCTTTTGGATTAAATTTATAAAACAAAACAAAACAAAACAAAACAAAACAAAACAAAAAATATTAATGTCAGGTTGTGGGACTGTCCTTCATTGTTTCCCTAGTGTTTTAAATATTTGTTTCCAGTTTTGTCCAGTCTTAAAGTTTTGTTGCGTTTGTTTCATCTTTGGATTTTGTTTTGTTTATTTAATAAATACGTGTTGCTTTGTACTTTTGAAAATTTGATTTTAATTGATGTATTGATTAAACAGCTTAGTAATCAGTTTAATTGGCTATTCAGTTTCAATTACATGTGTTCTCTTATAATTCTGTAACTAAAACCAACATTAAAATATTCTTTTAACATGCCACACCCTTTGGATTTTATAAAGAAAACTGTATGCATTTTAAATGATTTTTTTTAACAGATTAGCATGTATCCTCAATTAGAAAGAGAGAGAGAGAAAAACCTGCAACTCCTGGGTCAAAACTAACCCATAATGGGTTATTTTTGACCCAAATCCTGGGTTAAAAAGGGACCAACTAATTTCTGGGTTATTTCAACCCAGAAAAAATGGGTTATTCTTTTTGACCCAACTTCTGGGTTAAATACCTGACCCAAATGCTGGGTTACAATAACCCAACATTGTAGTTAATATAACCCAACTTCTGGGTCAAAAGAACAACCCAAATATCTGGGTTGAAATAACCCAGAAATTAGTAGGTCCCTTTTTAACCAAAGGTCAGAGGTCAAAAATAACCTAACTTGGGTAACTATGCCAGTATGCCTTATTTCAGAAAATAAAACACTTACACACTTCAAGCACTTTTACATTTTTATTGCATTAAATTAAATTCAATAAAAAAAAAACACACACTTGGACCTATTTATTTTAGGTCACACTGTAATAACATTGTATAACAATTAGACATTTAAAAAATAGAAAAATAAACAACTTATTCTCTCTCAAACATTTGACAGCATTCAATAACTGGATTGAACTTGAGGCTTTAAACATTGGTTGTGTCATTTACTGCAGCTTAACACGATTAAACAGTTCTGCAATTAAGCAAGGCAGTCTTAAGAAATTTGACAGGTTTTGATTCAGATCCCTCAATCTGATATACAACTTGCTGCAGAAACTCCCATGCGGGAGCACACTGCTTGGAGTAGTTGATATCAAGAACATAAAATGCCTTGAAACACACGTCAACTGCCCGAAACAGAGTGCCTGACCAGCTAATATCACAAATGCCTGAGAAGCACATTGCTGGGGGTCTCCCAGCCCCAGGACAGAGAGGAATGGCTTTGATTGCAAGAGGTATTCCACCATATTTGTTCCAACCTAAAACAGACAGAGACAGAAAGATACACAAAAGAATGTGAATATTGTGTAGAAGGTGAACTGTAAGCAAGATAATAGACTACCAGTTTGTGTTATAATGCTGATACTAACTGTACAAGGAAGCCAAATGAACTGTGGTTCTTAATTGGTGTGTTCATTTTGAGTGGGTCATGAATGTGTAAAAGAAAATGTGGATTGAGAACCACTCAGAGTAATAAAACTTAACATCTTCAACTTCACTTTCTAGCTACCATAGATGGCATCACTCAAAACTGAAATACAACTGCGAGGAACCTTGGAGTTTTTTTTTTTTTTTTTTAAATCAGGATTCACCCTTTAGCTTTCACATGAAACATGTCACTTGGATTGCCATCTTTCACCTGTACAGCATAGTTAGAATTAAGAATATTCTCTCTCAGAGTGGTGCTGAGAAACTGGTCCATTGTACTTACAGGCATTTGGTGTATGGACGCTGTCCGGGACACTTCAATGGAGTGCTGGACAGTCTTCTTCCCAACCCTGTAGACGGCCTGTGGCACCATGTTGGGTAGAAGTGTTAGCGCTAGTTCCCCTTTGGCATCTGTAGGTTAACAATATTCTAGGTATCAGTATGTGTGTGAAAAAATAAAACGACTATAGAAATATGTAAATGAAAATGAACAGACATTTTTAATCTTTTACAAAGTTTTGCAGTAGAGATAACACACATCAGGTACAGATAAGGAACAATTAGGGGGTTAAAAGGGCTAAAAGCAAAATTAACGGAAATGATACATGTACACATACAATATATTATGTCTTGTATGACCCACTCATCTCATTAGACACCATTTTCTTATTAAGTGCATTCACATCTTTGTAAAAAAAAAAAAAAAAAAAAAAAAGCATCAAGTTAAATGAGCATCAGTTTCCATATGAGTTCCATACAGTCTATACTGTCTATCTTTTCTTTCATTAACAAGTGTAATAATGACATTAATGCAAAGGTGAATATCTGGCCCATTATTATGCATAACAGCTAAAAGACAAGGCACAAGTATCTTTTAACTAAAAGGGTTATTATAGATATGCATTCCCCACTGTCAAAGAAGTTGTGACTGTCACAAAATCTTGCACTGACACATTTAAAACGTATTAAAGAAAAATGTTTAGGTATAGAGAGATGATGTGAGGGCAGTTAAGAGTAAAACACTCACCTCTAAAATTCTCTATCAGCTCAGACAGCCACCACTCAGTTAGCTTATCAGCGACAAAGCTGTCCATTTAAAATGACCTGGAGAAAACATAGCAATAGAAGTTAGCAACAATTTGAAGACCTGACACGTTTCTTTAACTCTTACTACTTAAGCCAGTAGAGCACTGTATAATATGATAAGCACAGCGCAGCTGGTTAACATAACTCAACTATTGTGTTGCCTCGTCGCTCTAGCCACGGCTAAAGGGGGTTGCACACTGGACGAGAAGGGTATTTAAAATACAAACACATTATTCTTTATGGGGCCGTTCACATGTCGCGCCTAAAAACGCGTGGAAAACGCTAGGCGCGCCGCTTTCCTCCTATCAACAAAGCGCTCGTGCGCTTGCGCTCCAGAAGCGTGTGCCGTTGCTAAGCAACCATGACCTGCGCTCTCCATAAACACGCGGAAGATTCAGGAAAGGATAAATGGATTTTCAGCATTAAAAATCATTTGCAGTAGCTCTGTTATTAAATTTATTTAAAAATATTTATTCCTGTACAGCTATGATAAACTGTTTCTCCGACTTGGAAGTGCTTTCAATGCTATTAAGGGAAAGGATGAATCTAATTGGTTAGTTCATGTCACATGACCTGCGGTGTGCATGCCGCGCGCCTACATTTGAAATAAACTTGAGCGCGTAAATGACTGTACATAGTCTTATATTAAATTTACTCTTCTTTCTCACAAATCGTCGTTAATGTATATACTGACTTCACCATGTGCTGCAACATAAATTTAGTTTTACATTAATTTACAGAAATCGGCTACTTGAATGAAAAATTGCTGATGTTATTGGATTTTCAGGTGATATTCTCATTTAATTTAGTTAACAGACAGTAAGTGTTAAGACTGCAGTCTCAGCAATGGTCTTTAATTATACAGTACAATCATAACATAGTACTGGCATTATCTAAACCCATAATATCCTTAAACGTAACAATATTGCTGGCCATAAACTGATAAAGTACGCGATACCTCGAGTTGTCCTAGACGCAGCGAGGGCGGCTTCTCGTCCGGTGTACGACCCCCTTAACGCGGCATGAAGTCTCCACTAGCTGCACTGTACTTATCGTATTACCACGAGTATTAAAACAATGAGATAAGTACAGCACAATTTATGAAAAATAGAATTTAAACACCGTGTAAAATGAATTCAGTCATTTAGGTCATACATGTATTTCTCAACGATGTGTAAAAAGCATTTCAACCATTTTGACATCGAATTTCATGAACTTATCGTTATTTTTAATCATTCAAATTTGGCTGGGTGGTTAATTACACTTTCTTCTTTAGTCTGAAAAACTCAAAACACATTTACTTTCACTTTACACGGACTTTAAACTAGTTACATATCTGCGGGTGACTACATGCTAACCACAGAATTACCATGATAAGCCATGGTCATTTTTTCAGCAAACGGTGCTAAACTACTAACGGGGACATGGACACAGAAAAGTTTACGTTACATTGACACTGAAAATACTTGCTTACCTTGAATACGCGACGAAGTTGTACCGAAGAAGCCCAGGCCAAAAAGGATCGAGCGTGAAGTTCAAGTGACGGTTATTTCAAACGACTGTTGTGAGAAAATACCAGAACAACAGCGGGGGCGGGGGGAAGGGTCGTGAACCCAGAACATGGGTTACTCTTTGAAAAATAACCCATAAACCTAAACAACCCAGGAGTTGGGTCAAAATATTAGCCCTATAACCCAGAAAATGGTTACTCTCTGAAAAAATAACCCATAATTTTAACCCAACACAAATAACCCAGAAAATGGGTTAAAGAAATAACCCAGGAGTTTTTAGAGTGTGGAAATGTTCATCTAGGATAACAAGTTGAAATAGAAGGATGTATTGATTTTAAATTAATTTATGAATTTATTCAATGTTTAAATTAAACTCAGTCAAAGCAACTGCAATATCCAGTAAAACTGGAGACTCTATGGAGCACTTCGCAAGCTATTCTTGAATGTTAATATCATGACTTCTGCGTCTCTTTTGACAATGAAAACCACTGCTAAAGTTTCTTCAGGAAATCTGTAACTAGACACGGCCTTTGAAGCAGAGATAGAAGAGTGTATTTATTTTAGTAATTTATGTATTGTTTCATTTTCAATAGTATCTATTCTATTATAGTTTTGTGGTTAAAACCAACATCAAAATGTTTGTCTAAATTATAACAAGACACACCCGTTCAATTTGTGATATGACATTGTGTTATAAATTAATTTGAATTTCAAATTCTCAAAACAGCTGCAAAACAACACTGTTTGCCAGCTTTGTCTTAATTGTTGAATTTTAATAGCATGTATTCTGTGACTAAAACAAATATAAAAATGTTCTTAGAAACCATTAACAAGACACACAGTTTTAAGTTGATACAGAGAAGTGTATTTATTAGGGATGTAACGGTATTGTAAATACCGTCGTACCGCAATAGCAAATTTATTCGATACTACCGTGGTCGCATGACTCGATAAAACGATAGGTCTTCTGAGAAAAGTTTGCTCAGGCGAATGGAGTGAACGGGAGGTAGCGGGAACTACAATTCCCATCAGCCCAGGCGTGGCCATCATCCTTTGCGGTCTGTTGTCGCTACAGATCCAGTAAGGTGCCGTTCACATGTCACGTCTTTTGCGCGCTCAAGTCCGTTATTTCAAATGTAGATGCGCGGTATGCGAGCGCATAATGAAAGCAACGCTTTCTTTCTATCCAAACCGCTCTGTAGCTTGCGCTCCCATGGCATCTGCCGTTGCTAAGCAACCATGACCTGCGCTCTCCACAGGCGCGACATGTGAACGGCCCCTAATGCGGAAATGGTGGGTGCTGCTAGTAGCGGCGAAGGAAAAGAGATGGAAATGGTCGAACCTAAAGATGCCCAGAGATCCCAGCTTTTACCAGATAATACATGGTTTAATAATTTTTTGTTATTAAAATTGAAAAATTGAAGTTCCTGTTTCAAAGTTTACAGATGGCTAATTTGTATGCCATTGATGTTCAGTGTTCATGTAAACTGTTTAATAAACACTTCTTGCACTTTTTTCGAGTCTCTTCATTAGTTTTGTTTTTCCTGTAAATGATTCAATAAATACCGTAACGTGTCATTCATACCGAGGTATTACCGTACCGTGAAGTTTTGATACCGTTACATCCCTAGTATTTATTGGTTTAAAATTTCATTAGTGTGTACTTTTTGTAATAGTTCTGTGAATACAACCAGCAATAAAAAGGGACCTGGAATAGGCCTACTGCATAACCTCAGGACTATGAAATGATAATGATTTTATTATTATTATTTTCTATATAATAATAACCACTATCACATATCTTGTTTACAATATTGCTTATTTAAATTCAAGTGAGCATTATGTGTATTTGTCTTTGTAGCTTTCAAAGAAAGCAAGAAATTGCTCTTCTTTTGTTAACCGTAAAAAATGTAGGTGGGAAACCATTAATGTTTTATCATTAACAAAAAGACACTCATTTGTCACCACCTACTGGCATAGAGATGTTATCAGAAGAAATGGTCACAATGTATCAGTTAATTAATCAGAACAAATGTTTTTGATGAACAAATTCAGAAGTCAGTGGAATACACTAACACTAATGTGATGTATGTCTTTCAGCTGTCCAGAAATGCAGATGAAGATATTAAGTTAATTATTTTCAGTATTTAAGTTTTGATATTCTAATACAAATTTAAGGTTATGAAGTAATTTATTCTTAAGTTATTATATTTAGAGTAAAAATATCTACTATATTACATTCTTTTACAAATGTGTAAAATACCACTATATTTAATGTCAATTATATTTTAATAAAGTTGAATTATATTACCATGTTTTGCTTTATTTATTTATTATTATTATTTTAGAAAATCATGTAGGCTATTCACTGGCAAATAACTGTAAACAAATTAGATATTAATGATTAACACAATAAAAATATATTACAGTTATTTTGTTTCTGATTACTTTTTTTTACCACTAAATATAACAACACGCAAAAAAAGTAGGCTAATGGTTATTGTCTCACATCTTTTTATATCAGAAGCGCGACTTATTTCTCGCGTTTGTATCAGTGAAAAGTGCACGAATAAAGGAGGGTGGAGATGGCAATGCGGATGAACTGAATTTTCCGAAACATTGTCCTTCCTTCCTCATGTTAGTCATTTCTTAACTATGATGGCTGCGGATAAGAAAAAAAGGTATGCAGCTAATTTTTTCCTCGTAGCTGTGTTTTATTCATTAGGCTTTAAAAACGAAAACTATGCGTGAAAATCAAATGTCAGTTACATAAAAGAAAGTCCGTGTCTATCGTAGGCTAATTAAATAATTTTCTCAACCAGACACAAGAGAAAGGATATGATGATATGAAATTGGTTTGGTTAATTTGTAAAAGCCTGTACAGGTGACATGAGAAAACGTGCACATGTACATTCAACATCCTGCTCAGATATTATTCTCTGAGTATTGCTCTAAATTACCTCAAATAGCACCATATAGCATATTGCAAAAGAACTGAATACAACACTCATCCCAAAGTGTTATTTTATAATGGATGCAGCACCCAGTAAGGCTAAAATTGAAGCTGGATTTGTCTTACCACTCAGTGGTGATTTCATAAGACTTTTGAATTCCTCAATGGTATTCCCATATCTTTCACAGTTTTTTTGCAAAGATGGATCCTTCAGACCGAAGGCACTGTAGTACATGTCTATCTTCTTTTTAGCAATGGCTAAATCCACAGCAATTGAAAGGCCAAGGAGAGGAACAGCAGCCACACAAGCAGACAAGAAAGCAACTTTACCAATGTTCTCCTCTAGAGCTTTCTTCTTTTTCTTATTAATCTGCAGCGTGATATTTGGCTAAGCCAGCATCAGCACACGTCTCTTATGCTGTGGAAGTTCTTTCTCCATCGTCTCCTGCAGAACATTAAAATCATACTTTCCAAGCTCGAAGGAAGAGATCAGAAACACGACAGGATCCTCTATACCAATCTTCCTCAGACCTAGACAGAAACAGGAAAGAAAGGGCAACAACAAGAATTGATAAATATTCAGTGTTGGGCAGTAGCGTCGCTACAAGTAGTGACGCTACTAGCTTAACTACATTTCTCAGTAGCGTGGTGGTAGCGTCGCTGTTTTCTGAATCAAATAGCTTTTCAGTAGCTAAGCTATTATTTTGATCAAGTAACGCGGTAGCGTCAACAAAAGCTACAAGCTATATATTGTTCTATACTTTAAGCTCAAATCGGAAATATAACTGCTACGGATCACTGATCCTGGGTCAGTAAGCGACGCCACCGCCACTAAACCTCGTGATGCCATTGGCTCATTAAACTGTCAGTCAAACCGTATTATTCCTCCCGCCTCTCTCGTGAATGAAGTGCGGCACGCAGTTTGAAGCATCTCAGCGTGTTTGCAGACTTGAGGTAAATAAAGAAGTGTTGATTGAAAGTACATTTATAAAGGCTAATTTTTTTTTTTTTTTGCATTCGAAGATATGAGAAAAGTGTGTCTTAGTCTAGCACTGGTTGTCGAGACTTTTGTTGTCGATATTTTAGCTAAATGTCAGAAAAAAACTGAGCGCCCACATAGCAACAGAAAACTGTATAATCTGCAATGCTAGTGATGGGCGCCTTGATTTTAGTATTTGAAGCAGGCTAGTGCTCTGGGAAGATCTCAAACTCAGAAGTACAAGATGGGCAGAGAGTGGGTGTCAAATTCATGGCGAAAGGCAAAATATTTCGGTTCGTTAGTAAAAACAAACAAACAAAAAACGTCCAGGTTCCATAGCAAAATAAGAATGAAACCGTGTTCTAGTCTAAACGAATTATAATAATCTTTGCTAATATTCTGAATACTTCAAACTGCTTTGGACTTTGCAGTAGCAAATTATGCCTTTACTATTCCAACATGACAGAATATGATATTCAGCTGTTTGGTCGCGCTGGTGTCTTACGTGTCTTACGCGCACACTATGTTCATTTGAAAAATAAAACACAGTCACCCAAAAGTTACACTAGTCAATTTAAATAGTGTGTATAACATGCAGTTCAGCATGACCACCGGTCCTGTGGCACATTTTTGCTCATCATGATATTTTCCGTCGACGTGCATGAAGTACAAAGCTTACCCAATGCATAATAATTTTGCTTCAAATACATTGCAGATATGGAAACATTTGTATTTGTGGCAAGAGAGGTAGTCTACATAAGCCCATCTTTACTTTCACATTTAATTTGTTTTGGATTGTTTAGGCAAATTTATTTATTTATTTATTTCATCATTGTTCTGTTCTGAATAAGATTAAAGTTAAAGGATTTGTTGTGGAGTGAGGGAAATAATGTCATAACATTATGCTGTAGGCCTGTTTATTTCAGAATATAATAAAATGTGACCCTGGACCACAAAACCAGTCTTAAGTCGCTGGGGTATATTTGTAGCAATAGCCAAAAATACATTGTATGGGTCAAAATTATTGATTTTTCTTTTATGTCAAAAATCATTAGGAAATTAAGTAAAGATCAAGTTACATTAAGATTTTTTGTAAAATTCCTACTGTAAACCTATCAAAATGTAATTTTTGATTAGTAATATGCATTTTTAAGAACTTAATTTGGGCAACTTTAAAGGTGATTTTCTCAGTATTTTGATTTTTTTGCACCCTTAGATTCCAGATTTTCAAATAGATGTATCTCGGCCAAATATTGTCCTATCCTAACAAACTATACATCAATAGAAAGCTTATTTATTGAGCTTTCATATGATGTATATATCTCAGTTTTGTAAAATTTAACCTTATGACTGGTTTTGTGGTCCAGGGTCACAAATGTGACTTATAGGCCTAGCCGCTGTGACCTGTCGGTTAAATTTTTACGTTAATGCATTTTACCTTCTGCAAACGAAAATAGCCGCTTGATTCGGTTATATATTCTTACTGTCAGTTAACAAATTTACAATAGAATTTAGCTTTGCTTCCCAGATAGTAACAGAGTCTGGGCCAAATCTGGCTTACATTCCACACTTGTCTTTTATTCACAGTCTTGACTGCAAAAGTTTGTGATTTGTTATGTACTATAGATTCTGACAATTAAAAAAATCAGGCTCCTGTATTCATGAAATCAATCACTATCTTTGTTCAAACACGGCAGTAAATTAAAGTGCTGTTTTTGTGCGGTCTGTCATATTTTAGTAGCTATATACAACAAATCTACAGCGCTTCCTTTAGGCTATTTATTACGAAGCTGTCAACACTGTAAACTCTGACGACATGCAATCAGTTGACGAACACCCATCCATATATAGACTATGTTATTCAATAATATGTATAAAATTATTTTATTTACAAATTTTGTGTTTTCCCTGTTTTATTAGTTTAATATTGTGAGACTGGTGCCATTGCTTTTTTGTTTTTATTTTTTTCAAGAAAGAATTCAACCCCCCAGAATATGAGATAAATCCAGCCCTGTACATGATACAGATTTTTATGCCAAATTGGTTTGGAAGAGTGGTTGAATAAACGATTAAACTGAACTTGCATGCCTGTATGACTGACAATTTAATTGATCACTGAGAGAGCACTGACTTTGTATGATGTTGGTTCAATAGAAAAATGAAATTTTAAAAAATAGCTTAGATGTAGTGAACTACTTTTGCCATGATGCTGTAGCTTAGCTTGCTACATTACCAAAGGCTGTAGCTTTAGTGTAGTTAAGCTTCATTTAATGAAGAGTAACTGTTAGCTTAGCTTACTACATTTTCCAAGTAGCTTGCCCATCACTGTAAATATTTTAAAATAATTATCTAACACGATAATTATCTGATTATCATTATAATCATTAAATATTATGCTGTTGTTTTCACATAAGTGAATTACATTTATATATATATATATATTTTTTTTTTTTTTTTTTAAATTACAACATCTTAATCAGTTTGTTGCTCAAAACATTGCCATAGGCATCAAATAACTAACCATTTTCAGAGCACTCTCGTATAGTCTATATCATCATAATTGTTTTTACATGAGAAAAATGTATATGCATAATATATGAATTTAAAACACAACATTTAAATTGCTTTGTTGCTCAAAATGTTGTCATGAGCATTGAATAGCTAACCATTTTCACAGTCTTCTCGGATAATATCCAGTGTCTTTTTCTCGTCAAAGTTCTTCCTCCTCTTCTCAGCAGTAATGCAAAAGTCAATCTTGGAACGAACAAAATAAATCTTTTTCCCCATCCTAGTGATCTTTTTGGCCAGCTGAGTGTGGCATTCTCTGAACCGATCTGAAGCGATGATGATGAAAAAATCATAGCGCTTAAACTCAACCCTGTCAAGATACTCATCAGCTTTGAAGTTTGGTGTTCTAAAGCCAGGAAGATCCCACACTTTCACATTTTTATATTTTGGGTGAAGATATGCTTCAGGCTCCATCGTGGTTTCTATTGGACCAGTTTCAGCAGAGCCCTCTTCATCATCTCCTAAACCCCTGAATAAATTGACGAACGTGGACTTTCCCGAACCAATCTCTCCCGTCACACCAATGTTTAGTTGTACAACATCTTGCTTTCTGAGGTATCCTTTGATTCTGTTTATCCATGATGGGACATCCTGAGTGGATATGGAATCTTTAATATCCTCCAAATGCTCCTGGGTTATTACAATTTCTTCAAACGTAACCATCTAAAAATAAATCACATTATTTGTAATAAATTAAGGCATAGGGGCTTGATTTATCCAATTATACAACTTAACAAATAAATAAGTGTACATTAAATTAAAATGTTTACATGTTCCTCTTTCAGCTAGATGCCCATAGCTAAATATGTACCAAAATGGCAACTTATAAATTAAATCTGATCTATAGACCTTTCTCACAGAAACCGGAAATACGCAATCGCAGGGTATGCAGACTTCCTGTGTAATGTCAACACAGCAGAAAGCCGGGTAATTTAAAATTAAAATGGAGAGAGTCTACACAACTTCCCTCACTGTTGCCAAAGATAACTTTTGCCGACGTGATAAGAGTCGTGGAGGAAAACTCCGTCACAAAGAGGAACAAATTGGATAAAGGATATACTTTTTCCACGAAGAGTTTATCCTGGACGTTCTAAAACGCTTAACGTGAAAAACGCTTAACGTGGCTTAATGTACGTAAAAAAACAACCAGGAAACCCCAAATTTCTGTCAAACCTTACTTGGAACAAACACTAACTACTATCAAAAGAACAAACCCTTATTCCACAGATAAAGTGAATTATATCATGTTAAGCGTTTTCTCCCCCAGCCATTATAAGGAAACTGCTTAACGTGGTTTAACTTACCTCAACAGCGACCAGGGAAGACCAAACTTCTGTTAAATTTCACTTATAATAAACACTTGCTGCTCTCAAAAGAACGAGCTCTTATTCAGCATATAAAGTGAATAATATCACGTTAAGCGTCCCCATAGAAACCCATAAGGAAACAGCTTAACGTTTAACGTAACAACGACTGGGAAAAAAACAAATTTCTGTCAAAAAGTACTTACATAAAAGTACTTGCTGCTGTCAAAAGAATGAGATCTCATTCATCATATAAAGTGAATAGAAATCCATTAAGGAAAAAGCTTAACATGGTTTGTTAATGGACTTCTATGGGGGGCGATCGCTTTATATGCTGAATAAGAGCTCGTTCTTTTGAGAGCAAGTATTTATTATAAGTAAAATGTAACAGAAGTTTGGTCTTCCCTGGTCGCTGTTGAGGTAAGTTAAACCACGTTAAGCTGTTTCCTTATAATGGGCTTCTATGGGGGAGAAAACGCTTAACGTGATATTATTCACTTTATCTGTGGAATAAGGGCTCGTTCTTTTGATAGTAGTTAGTGTTTGTTCCAAGTAAGGTTTGACAGAAACTTGGGGTTTCCTGGTCGTTTTTTACATACGTTAAGCGTTTTAGAACGTCCCGTTTATCCATAACTTTCAAGCCCAGCAAACAGGGGACGTCCGTTTAGGTCCGCAGTACGTCCGCTTTACAACGTTCGCTGGCGGACGTTCGGAGGACGTCCGGATTTGGTCATATTTGTAACGTTCGCTGGCGGACGTTTTGGGGACGTCCGAATTTAGTCCTCTTTTTGACGTTCGCTGACGGACTTTCAGAGGACATTCGTCTGAGCCAGATTGCGAACGTCTCTATTTCGTCCCTCATTCATACTCATCTACCATTTTCATAACACTTGAAAAATCCAGTCTCATGCAACTAAGACAAAGTTCATTAAATCAAAGATTTAAACAAAATCCCTTTTATTTAACTGTTATAATGGAATACAAAAAAAAACATGTTTTGCAGATTGATGTTAGGCCAGCCTATTTATTTATTTTTACTATAGTAGCCTATAAATAAAATATATAACTCTTTATTCTTATTCTATTTTAACAGAAAAAATGACCCTTTTAAGACTTGCACTCTATTCATTTTCTAACTGCTTGATTTCTTAAAACAAAAACTAACATTAGCTTCTCTATTCGGACCTTTTTGCATTCTATTTATTTGTTTTCTATTTATTATATAATAAACAAAAAGGCCTCTAAGCTTGCTCTATTCTTTTTCTATTCTGTTTTCTGTTTATTATATAATTAGCAAAAAAAAAAAAAACAACTTGCCACATATCATTGCTCTTTAGACTGTCATTTAAACATCATTCCCCATGCATAAAGAACATTAGGTTGCTCTAAAAGTATGTTATAGTGTGATGAATGCAGACAAGAAAACATGAACAATGGAAAAGTGGAAAATAACAGGTAAGACAAATACATTTATTCTACCTATTTACATATCAAAGTGTTGGTACGCCAATAAGAAAAGGTATTTAGAAAAAAATATCTTTGCGTGCTATACCACGTGCAGACAAAAAAAAGTGTAATACAATATAGCCAAATTGGGTTATAGGCAACAAGCAAGTGTAGATCAAATGAGCGCGTGATCGAGTCACATCACTTTAGGGTACGCGCAGGTATCCATGGCAACGCTCAGCTGCGTAGTGAGTGACAGTTAACGGTCCTCCCGGTTATTTCTTCAGACACGGCCTTTTGTTTATAGCTTTCGTCGGTTGAAAAGGTATTTATACTTTTACATTTATACACATTATCTACCGTAATCACTGTGTATCTGGTAATGCTAAAAAGTTCGTTTTCTGAAGTTGTCCGTCGTGTATGGCTGCTGCCTTTAGCATATGTGAACAAGTTTGAAGCTAACTGTTCAAAAGGCTACTTTAACCTAATGTGTATAACCAATCCCCATTTGTAACGTCACCATCTTGTGTGTCACATGAGGTCAGGAAGTGGAACAGGTGCGCTGAGCAGACATGCAGAACGTGAACTCCTTCCTTAAGCAATCCGCTACATCTCAGCTTTGTCTGTGATATCTCACACTTGCTGATATAATATAGTTGTGCGTGCATATAAAGTAAGTGTATTTTGTTGTTCTTTATTTAAATCTGACGAATGTTTTACATGTCGCGAGTGAAACTCGTTTAGTGCCATTGCGTCATATATATATATATATGTATGTGTGTGTGTGTGTGTGTGTGTGTGTGTGTGTGTGTGTGTGTGTTTATGCCATTATATACTTGATTTGTCACGATTAAGCTTGCTTTATTAAGTATTTTCCGTGACTTAGGTTTATGTTACATCGAGTTATTTCACTGCTAAGGACTCGTGGTTTAGTATATCCTGACATGTGCCTCAGTCACGTTTACTTCAGTAATAGCACCATCTTGTGGGCTGTCATAGAATGACTACATTACTTATTTGCACAGATGTGTTAAACTGCCCTAATTGTGTTCTATTCTATACTTGTAAGGAATGTTATTTTTGATAATTGTTTATATTTGTTAATTAATAATTTCTAATGTAAGATTCTGTTTGTATTCTGTTATAGAACCACAACTTTTACTATCAGTAAATGCTTTACTGAGATTCTGAAGTCTGGAGTGAATTCTTCAAGTTAGATGTCATTACACAGTTCTGACCGACTGTCTGCAGGGGTTCGAACTCACTGAATCAGTGCTAAAATCTGAAACCTCAACTATAAATGGTCCTTCGAGCCGGAACTCGAATTACTGCAGAGAAATGACATCCCCTCCAGAGTCAGAGCCTCCAGTTGTACGTCCCAGACGACATATAAAGCCACCTGCTTACCTAGTAGACTTCCAAGTACAAAGACCTGGAATTGAAAGGAGATCCCAG
>NC_133378.1:1054810-1072886 GCF_049309525.1 Garra rufa | reverse complement strand
TGCTAAGGAGAATTCCTGTTTGGTTAACACCACCAAGGATGTCCTGTATGTGGATCGCCCAGTCTACAGCCGCAAGGTTCTCTTAAAAGTGAGCAAAGTTATTATCACAAATGGGGACAAATCTATCGAGGCATATGCTGTGTTAGACGATGGGTCTGAGAGGACCATACTGCTCCACGCAGCAGCACAGCAGTTAAATCTGAAGGGGCAGCCAGAGGACCTAATACTGCGAACGGTGAGACAGGACCAGCAGGTTCTTCATGGGGCGGCAGTCTCGTTCACTGTGTCTCCTGTCACTAACCGACACAGAAAATTCCCCATTCAAGGTGCTTTTACAGCCGACAGGCTTGGGCTCGCCGAGCAAACGCACCCGGTTGCCTCTCTCCAGAAAATGTACAAACATTTATCTGGATTGCCCTTACAGCAAATAGATAAAGTACAGCCTGTACTGCTCATTGGCTCAGATTGTCCTCACCTTGTTACTCCAATTGAGCCTGTCCGCTTAGGCCCTCCAGGTGGACCAGCTGCAGTTCGCACTCGACTAGGCTGGACTCTACAAGGCCCTACACATGCGATCAAGCACAAGCTCAACACTCACCAGTGCCTCTTTACTGCAATTTCCCCCAATGCTGATCTGTTCGCCCATGTGGAAAAGCTATGGCAGATGGATGTAATTCCGTACAGGAGTGAGAAAGAAGTGACAAGGTCAAAACTTGATCAAGAGGCCATCAGGCTTCTACAAGAGAAAACAGTGAGAGTTAATGTGGATGGTGTGATGCGTTACGCTACACCGCTTCTCCGCATACAACCCATGCCCACGCTGCGTATGCCAAGGGAAGCTGTTCTGCCACAGCTCAGAAGCATTGAGCGGAAACTGGTGAAGAACCCTGATCAGGCCTGTGCTTATAAAACTGAGATGGAAAGACTCAAAAATGCGGGCTATGTGGAGAGACTGCAACCATGCGAGGCAGAGAGATCACAGGAATCATGGTATATCCCTCATCATATGGTCACACACAACAGCAAGAATCGGGTCGTTTATAACTGCTCATTCCAGTATGAGGGCCAGAACTTGAACGAGCTGCTTCTTCCAGGTCCCACCTTAAGTCCCACCCTGTTGGCAGTGTTACTGCGCTTCCGTGAACATTCCACAGCCTTAAGCAGTGACATCCGTGGGATGTTTCATCAGGTGAGGCTGCTCCCTGATGATAAACCTTTACTCCGGTTCTTGTGGAGAGACATGACCTTAGAGCGGGCACCAGATGTGTACCAATGGCAAGTACTTCCCTTTGGAACTACTTGCAGTCCCTGTTGCGCTACATTCACCCTGCAAAAGCATGTGCTAGACCACAGTCAGCCAGGAGATGTGATGAGGGAGGTCATAGAGAAGTCATTCTATGTAGACAATTGCCTCCACAGTCTTACTTCCAAAGATGACGCAACAGATCTTGTTGACCATCTCTGTGCCCTGCTGAATGAGGGAGGCTTTGAACTGCGTCAATGGGCCAGCAATTGTCCAGCAGTGATTGCTCACCTTCCCTCCAATATTAGATCGAACAGATGTGAGCTCTGGCTTAATCAGGGACTGCAAGATACCCATGAATCTACCCTTGGACTCCTCTGGCATTGTCAGGCGGACACTTTGCACTACAAGCACAGGGTAGTGAATTGCACTAAAGTAACCATGCGCAGCATTTATCGTGTTCTGGCCAGTCAATATGATCCCCTCGGCTATATTATCCCATACACCACTCGAGCAAAAATACTGGTGCAGCGCCTATGGGATAAAAAGCGTGACTGGGATGACCCACAACTTCCAGAAGGTCTGCTCAGCTTATGGAGTTCATGGGAGAAAGAACTGAGTGATCTGGATAAGATATCACTACCAAGATGTTATTCCAGTCCACACATGGATCTCCCGACTAGCAGACACGATATACATGTATTCTGTGATGCCTCAGAGCAGGCCTATGGATCCGTGGCCTATTTGCGAACAGAAAATACAAAAGGCCAGGTTGAAGTTGCATTCCTAGCAGCCAGATCACGGGTTGCCCCCCGAAAGCAACAGTCTATACCTTGACTTGAACTATGCGCAGCTCTGAGTGGTGCCCAGCTCTCCAAAGTCCTTGTCACAGAACTCACCATCCCCATTCGTTCCTTAACACTATGGTCAGATTCTATGACTGTGCTTACCTGGCTGTTGTCAAGTTCTTGTCGTTACAAGGTGTTCGTGGGAACTCGAGTAGCGGAGATACAAGAACTTACAACATCTGCGACCTGGCAATACATACGATCAGAGGACAATCCTGCAGACAGCATCACAAGAGGTAAACATCTGTGTGATCTAGTAAAGGGAAGCCAGTGGAATCAAGGTCCCCAATTTCTCAAACTGCCACCAGCAGATTGGCCTGAGCAACCATCCTTGCCTACTGAAGAACAAAGTAAGGAGTTAAGGCAGTCTGCATTTTGTGGAACGACTACAGTTGTCCCCTTACCAAATCCACAGCAGTACGATACACTGGCCGAATACATAAAGGCATGCAGCCAGCAGCTTCACGGGGCGGCGAACATTACATGCGCTGACAAACAGAGAGAGATGGAACAAACCGTGCTTTGTCAAATGCAGACAGAGTCCTTCCCTAACGAGATGGTCAAACTGAAGTCTGGGAAACCAGTATCCAGTACTAGCAGGCTGGTCTCTCTCTCTCCCGAGCTTGACCCTACCAGTGGTCTCATTCGTGTGGGTGGACGTCTAAGACGATGCAGTGATACAGAATTGGATTCTATTCATCCAATCGTCCTTTCCCCTCAACATCCTGTGACCAAACTCATTATCAAGGATTATGATGAGAAGCTGCACCACCCTGGGCCAGAACGCGTGTTCGCGGAACTAAGAAGGACTTACTGGGTGTTGCGAGGCCGTGAAGCAGTACGGCGACACCAGCGTCAATGTGGAGAGTGTCGAAAATGGAAGGGACAACCAGAAATTCCTCGTATGGCTGACTTGCCACTAGCAAGACAACAGCTCTTTAAGCCTGCCTTCTCAACTGGCATGGACTGTTTTGGTCCCTACATGATTAAAATTGGACGCCGAAATGAGAAGAGATGGGGTGTATTATTCAAGTGCCTCACCACCAGAGCAGTGTATATAGATCTGTTGGCGAGCTTAGATTCAGATTCCTTCCTGATGGCCCTGAGACGCTTTATTGCTCGACGTGGAAAACCTACTGGAAAAGGCACTAACTTCAAAGGTGGAGAGCGAGAGCTGAAGGAGTCCCTTGTTACTTTACATGAAGAACTACAAGACCACCTTGCTTCCCAACAAATCAAGTTCGCCTTCAATCCACCAGGAGCACCCCACTTTGGTGGATGCTGGGAGAGGGAGATACGTTCAATTAAGACAGCTCTCCAAGTTACCTTAGGGGCGCAGACCGTGACAGAAGAAGTTTTGAGAACAGTGTTAATGGAAATTGAAGGCATCCTTAACTCAAAACCTCTAGGCTACACATCATCTGACATTTCTGACATTGACACGATTACACCCAACTGCTTCCTCATCGGACGCAGAGATGCCTCCTTGCCCCAGGTTGTGTATCAAGACTCGGGAGTGTTAAGTCGACGCCGCTGGAGACACAGCCAACTGTTGGCCGACCATTTCTGGAGACATTTCATTAAGTACTATCTGCCCAGTCTCCAAGTTCGACAGAAATGGAAGACGGACAAGGGAAATCTACAAATTGGGGATGTAGTGATGATTGTTGACCCCCAGCTCCCTCAAGCTTTGTGGCCAGTAGGAAAAATCTCCGAAGTGCATCCAGGAGTAGATGACAGAGTAAGGTCAGCTACCGTACAAGTTGAGAGACGTACATACACTCGACCTGTAGCTCGTCTTGTCAAGCTACCAGCCCTATCTGATGAAGAGTAAAATCCACTTCAAGAGTAAGACCTTTTGTCAAGATGTGCGAATTTAATCATTAAATTCGGGGGCGGCTGTTCAAAAGGCTACTTTAACCTAATGTGTATAACCAATCCCCATTTGTAACGTCACCATCTTGTGTGTCACATGAGGTCAGGAAGTGGAACAGGTGTGCTGAGCAGACACGCAGAACGTTAACTCCTTCCTTAAGCAATCCGCTACATCTCAGCTTTGTCTGTGATATCTCACACTTGCTGATATAATATAGTTGTGCGTGCATATAAAGTAAGTGTATTTTGTTGTTCTTTATTTAAATCTGACGAATGTTTTACATGTCGCGAGTGAAACTCGTTTAGTGCCATTGCGTCATATATATATATATATATATATATATATATATATATATATATATATATGTGTATGTGTGTGTGTTTATGCCATTATATACTTGATTTGTCACGATTAAGCTTGCTTTCTCAATCATTTTGGTTGATGGAATGACTATTAAGTATTTTCCGTGACTTATGTTTATGTTACATCGAGTTATTTCACCGCTAAGGACTCGTGGTTTAGTATATCCTGACATGTGCCTCAGTCACGTTTACTTCAGTAATAGCACCATCTTGTGGGCTGTCATAGAATGACCACATTACTTATTTGCACAGATGTGTTAAACTGCCCTAATTGTGTTCTATTCTATACTTGTAAGGAATGTTATTTTTGATAATTGTTTATATTTGTTAATTAATAATTTCTAATGTAAGATTCTGTTTGTATTCTGTTATAGAACCACAACTTTTACTATCAGTAAATGCTTTACTGAGATTCTGAAGTCTGGAGTGAATTCTTCAAGTTAGATGTCATTACACAGTTCTGACCGACTGTCTGCAGGGGTTCGAACTCACTGAATCAGTGCTAAAATCTGAAACCTCAACTATACTAACGTTAGCATGTAAAGGTGAAATAATTAAATGTACATACAATTTACAGAAAATTAGCATAAGTATTTAATTTTCATGTGGTAAAGATACACACAGAGACGCCAATGTGGCAAAAAGCCCATTTGGGACGGATATCTTCATATAAGGATCCTTTTCATATATTTTCCATAAAAGGATTGCGGTGACCCTGAACTGAAGCATGCTCCACATCGTGAATAAGCAAAATGCTCAGGTGAGAAAATTATATGCAAAAACTAATATTAAACTTTTATTTCATGATAACTCTGTTTACTTGTGGTTGGAAGTTTGAATAAACATTGCAGAATTTTAAAAATGTTAATCATTTTGACAAAATAAATGATCATACAATTTGACAGTATTTTGTTTGTTTGTTTTACAACAGCTCTGACTAAGGTAATTAGCATATCAGAGGTTTACATAAAGACTTTAAAACAAAATAACAGAATTTACAAAAAAAAAAAATATATATATATATTTAATAGCAATTATGTGTCCAGTGAGTCTCCTAGTCTGCAGTTGCAAAAGTTATATCACAGCAGAAAGAAAGAATTGTTGATTTGTTCTTTAGTTAATTTACTTATTACACCATAATGACTTTTTTTATTAAAACTGCAGTAATTTAAAAAATGTCCACAATTCTGTAGGGTGTGTATGTGTGAATGCATGTACTGTCATGATCTGGGCTGTGGGGCCTCCCTCAGCCACTTGGGGTCGCTGTTTCCCCTTCCCTACACTGCACTTCCTGATTGCATTCACCTGTCTTTGTCATTAGCACTGATTCACTCACAGCTGTTCACTATTATCTGGTCTTTAAAAACTCTCACCTTTCACTCCTGCTTCATGGCTGCATTGTCTTTTGTCTTGCATGTACTTTTGTGTTCCTGACCTTGGCCTTAGATCTTGTTTCATGTTTTGTTCAGTTTATGTTTCAGTTTATGTTTAGTTTGCAGTGTTGGCCTTTTTGTTTGTTTAGTTTGTTTTCATTTTCATTAAAACATACTTACCCTGCATTTGGACCCAGATCTCCTCCTTCTCATTCGTGACATGTACAATATGTGACCTTTTTTTCTACATAAAATCATCATATATATATTGTAAAGAACATTCTGTAAATATATAACCTTGATATCATTAATATTGATTGACTAAGGCTATTTCAAATTTTAGACTCAGAAAATTATGTTTTTTGGGAAATTGCAATATTTAAAAAAGGAACACATTTGAACCATAATTACCCTGACTATGGTACATTTAAGCTGAGATTCTCCCATTTTAGTGATATACTGTACAGTATAATATTATATTTTATGTATGCTGTGTATTGTGTATATACAAAATATTTAAATTATAATATGAGTAGATAAATAATTTATGTCTTTTTTGGGCTGTTGTGTAGCATTATAGTAAATCCTTTACAACACGCACACACACACAAAAAAAAAAAAAATCACGGCATTGTTTGCGTTTCCTAGAGGTTCTGTGAACATCCTCCATCACATCCTTTCAACGTTTAAAGAACCCCACACAAAGACGTCCAGGGGACATCCGCAGGCGCCATTCAGGGGATTACATGCAAAGACAGATTTTTTTAAACGTATTTCTGTGTGTTGTTTAAGCAATCAGTGTGTGTGCTTCGAGTATGTCAGTCAGAGGTGTTTTTTAACAAGTTTATATAATGCCACTATTGTTATTTTTAAATAATAAGGCTTAAGTTTGCAGTGATTGAAATGTAAACGCTACATAAACAAACAGCGATATGCATAGCTGCCACTTTCGAGTAAAGTGCATCGTTGATAAACCAGGATGGTCTAAAAGTCATAAGAGGTAGGAAGGTTTAAATCCACTACTGATTTTTGTTCATTCATATTTTTTTTAGGTTCCAAACATACGGCTAGAAGCTGACCTGGAGAACTAACACGCAACAGCTGGAACACACACACACACACACACACACACACACACACACACACACACACACACACACACACACACACACACACACACACACACACACACACACACACACACACACACACGTATACAGACAGACACACACCAACACACACACACACACACACACACACACACACACACACTTAAACAAACAAACTATAAAATGAAAAGATAACAAATAAAATATTGTCAAAGTACTATTGCTTGTGTGTTTATTCCTTGGGTAGTTCAATTTGACTAATGACATGTTTACAAAGGATGTTAAATTGACCTGCAGAGAACGTTACCTATAGGTCCTCACAATGTTTAATAAACGTCCTGCGAACCTCCGTGGCACGTCCTGCGAACGTCCCCGGTTGGTCCTCAGAACGTTCCGCGAACGTTCCCAGTACGTCCCGCGAACGAACTGGCGACGTCCAAAAAACCCTACACGATAACGTCCAGGGGACGTTCGCAGATGCCATTCAGGGGACGTTGTGGCGACCTTTTTTTGTTAGCTGGGAGGTAAGTAACGTAGCTAACGTTAGAGAGCAATCAGGCTAACAAATTACTAGTGTGTACACTTAGACCTAGGACTAGGGTTGTAAGGTTATGTATGGATAGTATAGAGGACATGTACAACTTTATTAAAGCAATATAGTCGTGGTCGTGATGTTACAAACAATATGACATTCACTGTCTGCCTTTGGTCTAAGTGAACGTCTTGTGAGTAGCAGCTAGCGACGATAGCCTAGTATTAACATTAGCCGAATGCTGTCATCATCAGTTAACATTTTAATTTCGAATAGCTTGAACCCATTTTCGTTAGCAGGGAAGGAGTGGAAAGATAAATAAGGCTGCTTTTGGGCATTACAAGAACAGCCCGGTACGCTACAACAACTCTTGCTCGATGTTTGCGCCATCTTTGTTGTTTAACTGGTTACCGGCATACCGGGGCGGAAATAGGTTTACACAGCAATTACGTATTTCCGGTGCAAAATACGGAAGTTGTGAGAACGGTCTATAGACAAGGGGTGCTTTTCAATATCCCTCCTCGTTTCCTCGCTCCTCCGTCCTCCATCCTATGACCCGGAACCCGATCGAGCTCAGCCATCTTGTAGGACATCTCAATTCTTTAATTGCACCGTGAGGAGGCAAGGATCGAGGAGTGAGGACGCTTCCTGAGGAGTCTTGAGCGAGGATACGCAGGTGTTTCCTATGCGGAAGTGTTTTATCGACTAAACGTGACGCACTCCTCCCCCTTCGGATGTGTCATAATAATTTACATTTATATTTTACCTTTGCAGTGTAAATAATGTCATATATTTAAACAGGGCATCTTGCTTTGTTAATAATTATTATGAATGCCTTAAATAACGAACTTTAACAACATATGGGCAGACCTCTTTAGCGCAGCTGATGACGCTTTGAAGTGACGCTTGAGTGGTCAAGAATATTCCAATGTTCCTCCTTTGATTCCTCCATCCTCATTTCCTTTCCTTAAATCCTTCCCTCGTATCCTAAGGGGGTGGAGCTAAGACGCGAGGAAAGGAAGCAAGGAAAGGAAACGAGGATGCACAAATAAGAAATGAAAAGCACCCAGGGTAAAGACTAGAAGGGAGACATGATTCGCTACTGGGCATGCGCACATCAATCTAACGTTATTTTTACAACAATAATGCTGTTTTTTTATTATAGTAAGGGCTAAGTTTAGGGTTGGGGTAGGTGTAGACGTTAAAAAAACACAATCTAATAGGTAGAAAAATTAATTTCATTGTTAGTTTCCGGTCGTAGACGTATCCCTTCTAGCCACAACCTATAGACAGCACAGATGAAATAATTATGTTATTGGCTGGCAAAGAACCCCGGTAAAAAATGTTGACATTTAAAACATTTTGTAATTGTCAAAGCAATTCAATGAGACATTTTGGATGACTTTGAATACTAGAGTGAATTCTAGTAAAGAGGCCCACTTGTTGACAAAACATCTACAACAGCATTAAAATGTCATTGCATTTTTTCACACTGCTCTTTGAGTGTTAGATCAGTTTTCTTACCTGCTCTTCTCTGTTCTTTGTAGTTCTCTGAAATAAACATAATTAACAAAATTATTAATATTAATAGCATATTACAGATACACAGGCCCATGTATTACAAATCAATGTTTATTTAAACTGTATATTTATTGTAATAATTTATTAAAATCATTTTCCTTTAGCTGATATTTAATAAATATGCATCATACCTTTGTGATAACTGTGATAACATCACTGTCTACACTGTAGTTCAGTTTCCCCACTGCTGCACATTTAATCTCATACTTTGTGTCTGGATTGAGATCAGTCAGAGTAACTGTATCTCGGCTCTGCATCACAGGCTGAGGTTTCCAACTTTTCTCTTCTTTCATTTTGTACAATAACTTGAGCTCCATTGTAGCATGACATGGTGGAGGAATTTTTAAAACCACACTGCCATCTCTGACCTGTTCAATGATGGGGCAGGCTGGCTTTGGTGGAGGAGCAAAGCAGATGGCTTCATCGCATCCATTTTCATACAGGAGAACGCAGGAACCTGGATGGTTTTGGTGATCTTTTGAAGAAACAATAAATTTAGTGGAATGATTCCTATGTAATGTCATCAGCTCTTTAAACATTTTCAAATGTGTTCTCATTTTCTCCCTGATGCCTCTAGTAAGCCATGTCTGAGATGCTGGATTAGGTGTTTTCTCCAGTTTCCTTATCATTTGGGGTTTCAGGTAATTTTCTTGTTTAGAAAGCAACCCATCTGGCTGCTCAAGAGAAGTAAATGTGTAACACAGAAGATTATCCACCTTAACATCTGACAAAACTGCATCAAAGCCACTGTCCATTTCTGCTCCGGAGTCTAGTAATTGTTGAAGAATCTCATTAGTTGTATTCATTTCTTTTTCTGTGATTGTGATCCACTCTGCAAGAATACTTTCTTTAAATGGAGATTCCTCATGACCTTGTAGAAGATCTGTTAGAGCACACATCTCCTTTTCACAGGCTTGAACAGATACAATCAGGGCTTTAATTTTGTCTTTGAAATCTTGCTTGTAGGTTTGGCAGTATTGCCTCATTTTGTCAAACTTCTTATGAAATGCACTAAACGTGTTTGTCTTGGGGTCTCCCAAAAGTTTACTGCTCTTGTTTTCAGTCAAACTCAAATATTCAATGACAGACTCTGTAGCCCTGATGAGACTCTTGTCAATGACTCTGAGGTGGATGACATCACTGTCTACACTGTAGTTCAGTTTCCCCACTGCTGCACATTTAATCTCATTAAACTCAGTGTCTGGACTGAGATCAGTCAGAGTAACTGTCTCTTGGCTCTGTGTCACAGGCTGAGATTTCCAGCTTTTCTCTTCTTTCATTTTGTACAATAACTTGAGCTCCATTGTAGCATGACATGGTGTAGGTACTTTTATAACTACAATGCCATCTCTGACCTGTTCAATAATAGGACAGGCTGGCTTTGTTGGAGGAGAAAAGCAAATTTCTTCATCACACCCATTTTCATACAGGAGAATGCAGGAACCTGGATTATTCTCCATCTCTTTTGATGCAATGATAAACATTGCTGCTTTGCGGTCCTTTGAATTGATCAAGCTTTTAAACAACTTCAAGTTGCTCTTCATTGTATTTTTGATTTCAGGAGTGAGCCATGTATTTTGCTCAGATTCGGAGGTGCTCTCATTGTTTTTTCTCCTTGATGAAAGACTCAGGTAGTCCTTTTGTTTAGAAAGAAGCACATCTGATCTATTAAGGGATGTAAAGGTGTAGCAAACCAAATTTTTAACTTCCAGATCCATCAAACATTTATCTAGGTTCATTTCTACCTTTGCTCCAAAATCCTTTAGTTGTCTGAGTAAAGTTTTAACTACATCTGATTCATTTTCTTTCTCATTCAGCCAATGTTCAAGATCACTTTCTCTAAATGGAGATTCCTCATGCTCATGTAGAAGATCAATCAGAGCTGTTTCCTTTTCCACGTCCCCTCGGATTTTTGGCAACAGAATCCCAAGTTTCTTCATGAAACTCAACTTGTAGTGGTGACAATTCCGCTTCATGTTCTGTATTTTCTCATTTAATGCAGCAAAAGCCAAAGCTGGTTTGTCTTTCAGAAGGTCGCTGCATTTCATCTCAACTGCACTTAAACTCTCAATAACTAATTCAAAGTTTTTGATTAGATCTATGCTGATATTTCTTTGAAGTTTTGCAGCTCTTGAGTGTAGTTTGTCCAAGGGATAAAGCCACACTCTCAATGGAACGACCAGTTCTTTGTTCTCTCCCAACAATTTTGGGAGTTCACCATAAATCCTCAAAGCATCTTCAAAAGACTTTGGATTAGATGGTAACTTAAAGTCGCCATAAAATGTACAACTGAATTTTGGGACTGCCGTTTTCTGGTTGTCATTCATGCTCAGATCAATGTTTGCACCTACTGAAAAAATGCCCTTTAGTTTATTAAAGGCAGCTTGTACTTCTCCTGCTACTGTGCTTTCATTCTCATCTGAAGAAACTTCTCTATCAAACACAAAGCAGGCATCTGCCCCATACAGCACTGCTGTCACTACATGTGTTGCTGCATCATTCTCAAAGACCTCATTATGAGCAATATTTCCAGAAGCCAAGTGGTTCATGGTCAGTTCTTTAAACGTAGAGGTTGAATGATAATGCAAGGTCAGTCTTTGCTGTTTAAATGACTTTTTGGTGTCATTGAGATACTGGGCAGCTCCACCAACATGAAGGAGTCCACCTAAAAAACTCAATCCCAGAGAGGTGTCAATGTTTAGTAAACTAGATTTGTCTTGAATTGAGTCTGAA
The DNA here is from genome assembly GCF_049309525.1 of Garra rufa. Taxonomy (NCBI): domain Eukaryota; kingdom Metazoa; phylum Chordata; class Actinopteri; order Cypriniformes; family Cyprinidae; genus Garra; species Garra rufa. The sequence continues at coordinate 1,061,229 of NC_133378.1, read as the reverse complement.
GCTGTGACTTTGAAATCTGTATTGATTTGGGGACGGGTGCGTATGCTTTGCTGCAGCTGCTCTTCATCCCAAAGTGTAATTCCTGTAGCACGAAAAATAAATTCAAATTTACTTTTCAAATAACTTACCCTTTTGTACAGGTTAGTTTTTTTATGTTTTAGTACCTGGTACTAATGCATCTTTCCTGCAGTCATACAGCATCCCCAGTTGGAAGGGTCTCCCCAGTGCAGCAGTTTCTATGACATTTACTCCCACTGAATCCATACTACAGACAGGGCACATGAAAGAAAGGAACAGCAAACTAGTGAGGTTATAGTTGACAGTTATCAAACCATGTAAAAACATCACAGTTAAGTAGAATCATAGTATAGTAACATGTGGAGTTCTTCCCATAAAAAATAGCCCTGAATTCTTACAAAGCAACAGTATGTGATAAAAAAGAAATCCTTATTAAAAACAAAGAAAATTATGTATTGTGAATTATTATACTAAATAATGATGACTAGGTACAGCAACACATCAGGTACAGCAAGTGTGCACTTGTCTATGAAGTTGTGTATGCTTGGGGAAAACATCCCTAGTGGGTGACGATCAGACCTGAGAACAGCAGAGCATATCAAATGAGTATGGCAGTCTGCCATAGCAATACTTCATACTTCAGTACAAAAAGTAACACAAATAGATTTTTTTAAATGTTGTAGGCTAATAGTGATTTTAAAATCTCTAATAAAAAAAAATCACAAGGAAAACCTATGAAATAACTGTTAGAGGTTAGAAATGACCAATGAGCCATAAGTGCTCATCTGCAGCCATAGAAATAATGTCTTGTTTTTTCTCATTTAAAAAGTTAGTTTCCTCATTGTGAAACTTTTAGTCTTTAAAGGGTAAACATATCACATTGAAATCACATTATTGTGTGTTCACTTTGGTCTGAATCTGCTTAACACTGTTGAAATAACTTAGTTTAGAACAAGCTTGTAGAGTTCAACTAAAGCACATTCACAAATGTTTTTATTACAGGAAACAGTTCACTGTGCATTGTCGGCTTCATTGATTATAATGGCAGTTATACGATTTTTTTTTCCACAATTGTCTCATGGTAGTTCATTAGTCTCTTGTTACCCTGTGTATACCTCTGTATGTTGTGTATACCCCTGTTGTTGTGTGGTTTTGGCTGTTGTTGCTTTTAGTTTGTTTCTGCCTTTTTGGATTTTCTTTGTTTAGTGTTTATTAAATACTGCTGTATTTAGATCCTTGACTCACCTCGTCCTTGCCCCACCGTTAAAACTGGCCCCTGGTGTGGAAATCAGAATGTCCCGCTATACCAGATATCCCCTTGTTTCAAAATAAATGGTCCTGGAATTATTCCATTTAATCTGACAAAAAAATAAATAAACATGTGGGCATTATGGTAAAATATAAAGTCTTACCTTACTTCAATCCCACTATAAGCTTCCAAGCACGAGACGAGAGAAAAATAAAACAGACCAAAAAGAGAAGCACTGTAAGTTAGCACAGTAGCCTGTCACTTTCTCACCAAATTTTCTGAGAAATGCACTTAGCAAGAATCTCCCTACAGCATATGTTCTGAACTGATAAACCTCAAAATTTCCTGTGAACGGAAAACAGGACCCTGGAGTGAACTCCACCCAAGAAATGCTTTTCACTGCAATTAGTTGGCATAGTGACAAGAGTTCTATAAATGACTATTTTATTTATTTGCTGAGCATTGAACATTTACTAATCAAATGTAGCAGAACACAATCAGGTATAGAAAGTGTGTACTTGTCTCTTCAAAACTAAGAACATACCCAATTTTCATTCGGTATGTATATAGATAGATAGAACATTCCTACTGTGTGACAGTAGGGCATTCTACTAAAAGTAACAACATGGACAAAAACAGATTTTTTTTTAATGTTGTAATAGTGATTTTAGGATTGCTAAAAATAAATTCACAAGAAAATGTATGAACTGTTAGGGAATAGAAAAGGCCAATTAACTGAGCCATAAGTGCTCCTCTGTAGCCATAGAAATAACTTCATGTTTTTTTTCTAATCATTGTGAAACTTTTAATCTTTGAAGGGTAAACATATCATATTGAACATTACATTTAAATCTGACAATATTCAGTCTTTTGAGCTTTAAAGTGCTGGGAAAAAATACTAGTACATTATATTTGAAATGGTACAACATCATAATTTTTGTACTTGTACACTGCTGTTTCGAAATTTACCGCTATGTGGCAGTGTTACCCAAACCGGCAAATGTGACAACAGAGGAACAGGATGGATCAACCAATTAAAACTGTACATGTTAATTTTGCTGACCATATAAAATAATAGAACAGAATAGAAGAAAGTCAAAGGTTTTAATTCAAAACATGTTTTTGCAGGATTTTGTAGCCAGTCATGAATGTATCTGTTGAGCATGTGAACATAATGGCTAATCAATGTTCACTTTGGTCTGAATGTGTTCAACACTGCTGAAAATTAGTTTAGAGCAAGCTTGTAGAGTTCAACTAAAGCATATTCATTTACATTAACATTTATACATTTAGCAGATGCTTTTATCCAAAGTGCCTTACAATTGGGGAATACAACAAGTGATTCATCCTAAAGAGGCAGATCGACATAGGAAGTGCTCATAATACCATAAATCAGGCATTGTTAGATGAGTACAGGTTAGAAAGGGAAGAACAGGTTGAGGGGTTGGAGGTACACAAGTAGCAAGATGTAGGTTAAATGTAATGAGGAAGTGTTCAGAGATGTGTAGGGGTTTAACCAAGATGTTGTCTGTAAAATAATTGCGTGTGTAAATTAGGTCAAGTTGGTTGCCAGATTTGTGAGTGCATGTAGTGACAATGCATTTGAGATCAAATGAAGCTAGGAGTGAATGGAAGTCTGCTGCATAAGGCTTGTCTAGGTGAATGTTAAAGTCACCAAAGACTAAAAGTGCACTGCCATCCTCTGGAAATGAGGACAGCAGCCCATCCAGCTCCTCTAAGAAGATGCCGAGTTGACTAGGAGAGCGGTAAATTACCACAACGTGGAGTTTTATAGGAGATGTTACAGTAATTGTATGAAATTCAAATGAGTGAATGTTATAATTGCATAGGGGAGAATGAGTTGAGTATTTCCAGTTGTTAGAAATGAGCAATCCAGTACCCACACCCCTCCCAGTCTGATGAAGGGTGTGTGAGAGAGAGAAGTTATTAGATAGAGCAGCTGTGGTTGCTGAGTCTTCTGGACGGATCCACGTTTCAGTCAAGCCCAAGACACTCAGTCCAGATTGTAGAGAAAAGGCCGAAATGAAGTCAGCTTTGTTGACAGCTGACTGGCAGTTCCAGAGACCAACTGTGAAAGAGAAAAGTTCAGTGGAAGAGGTGTCGATAGGGCGCAGTTTAGTAAGACTGCGTTGCCGTCTGCGTGTGATGTTAGGGCGATGTGTAGAGATCACCGGAATGAATTGGAAACACATGATAGAGGAGGACCGCTAGGAGAGCGGAGTGTATAAAGGGAAAGTAAGTGAATACTTAAGTGAGTTGCCGTTGTCGTTGCTCGGTTAAAGTCGTGCAGGAAAAAGTTACAGGTCTTTACCCTTGTCGGTCTTCACACGAGGAGGCTAAACGCTTCCGCATTCACATTCACTCATATTTTGCTAATCATTTTATTATAGAAAACAATTCATTCACGGTTTATTGTACATTGCCGGCTTCATTGATTAAAACTGTCACGTTAGAGATGAGGTCTGGGTCCAAATGCAGGGAAGTATTTTTAATTGAAAAAGAACACAAACAAATCAAAACCAAAAAGGCCAACACGGCACAATCAAACATAAACTCAAAACTTAAACTGAACAAAACAAGAAACACGGTCAAGAGCAAAGATCTAATATCTAAAATACACAGAAACAAACCATACAGAAAACAATGCAGCCAGAAAGAGTAGTGGGAAATGAGTGTTCTTATAGACCAGATGTGATTGTGAACAGGTGTGCGTGTAATCAGTGATAACGACTAGACAGGAGTGTACAATTAGGGATGTGTGTGCAGGGAAGGGAAAACAGCGACCTCAGGTGGCTGAGGGGAGCCCCACAGCCCAGATCATGACACTACCCCCTCCCCACGGAACGGCTCCCAGACGTTCCACAAGTCTGGAGGGTGGAGGAACGGGGGAAGGCAAATCAGGGGGAGGGACGGCGGGCCAGGCCCGTGCAGCGCAGTCACCGCCGCGTCAGGAACAGAAAGCACGGTCGCCGCAGTGTCAGGAACAGAGATTGCGGTCTCCGGCGCGTCAGGCACGGAGATAGCGTTCACTGCCGCGTCCGGAGCAGAGAGAGCGGTCACCGCCGCGTCCGGAGCAGAGAGAGCGGTCACCGCCGCGTCCGGAACAGAGAGAGCGGTCAACGCCGCGTCAGGAGCAGAGAGAGCGGTCACCGCCGCGTCCGGAACAGAGAGAGCGGTCAACGCCGCGTCAGGAGCAGAGAGAGCGGTCACCGCCGCGTCCGGAGCAGAGAGTGCGGTCACCGCCGCGTCCGGAGCAGAGAGAGCGGTCACCGCCGCGTCCGGAACAGAGAGAGCGGTCAACGCCGCGTCAGGAGCAGAGAGTGCGGTCACCGCCGCGTCCGGAGCAGAGAGAGCGGTCACCGCCGCGTCCGGAACAGAGAGAGCGGTCAACGCCGCGTCAGGAGCAGAGAGAGCGGTCACCGCCGCGTCCGGAGCAGAGAGTGCGGTCACCGCCGCGTCCGGAGCAGAGAGAGCGGTCACCGCCGCGTCCGGAACAGAGAGAGCGGTCACCGCCGCGTCCGGAGCAGAGAGAGCGGTCACCGCCGCGTCCGGAGCAGAGAGAGCGGTCACCGCCGCGTCCGGAGCAGAGAGAGCGGTCACCGCCGCGTCCGGAGCAGAGAGAGCGGTCACCGCCGCGTCCGGAGCAGAGAGAGCGGTCACCGCCGCGTCAGGAGCAGAGAGAGCGGTCACCGCCGCGTCAGGAGCAGAGAGAGCGGTCACCGCCGCGTCAGGAGCAGAGAGAGCGGTCACCGCCGCGTCCGGAGCAGAGAGTGCGGTCACCGCCGCGTCCGGAGCAGAGAGAGCGGTCACCGCCGCGTCCGGAACAGAGAGAGCGGTCAACGCCGCGTCAGGAGCAGAGAGTGCGGTCACCGCCGCGTCCGGAGCAGAGAGAGCGGTCACCGCCGCGTCCGGAACAGAGAGAGCGGTCAACGCCGCGTCAGGAGCAGAGAGAGCGGTCACCACCGCGTCCGGAGCAGAGAGAGCGGTCACCGCCGCGTCCGGAGCAGAGAGAGCGGTCACCGCCGCGTCCGGAGCAGAGAGAGCGGTCACCGCCGCGTCCGGAGCAGAGAGAGCGGTCACCGCCGCGTCAGGAGCAGAGAGAGCGGTCACCGCCGCGTCAGGAGCAGAGAGCGCGGTTAACGCCGCGTCCGGAACAGAAGGTGCGGTCACAGGAGCGGAGACAACGGACCCTTCCGCCTTCCCACCGAAAAGCCATTCCGCTCCAACCGTGAAGCGGGAACGCAGTCGCGCCGTTTCAGCCCTGCATGCTTCCATCTCGGCCAGTTGGAGGTATATCACCTCCTCGAATCGAGCGGCCGACGCCGCCTCAAAAGCCGCCGCCTCCTCAATGAGAAAAAAAAAATTACTCCCCGCTGGACCCATCTGTGCTGGCTGCATTCTGTCACGTTAGAGATGAGGTCTGGGTCCAAATGCAGGGAAGTATTTTTAATTGAAAAAGAACACAAACAAATCAAAACCAAAAAGGCCAACACGGCACAATCAAACATAAACTCAAAACTTAAACTGAACAAAACAAGAAACACGGTCAAGAGCAAAGATCTAATATCTAAAATACACAGAAACAAACCATACAGAAAACAATGCAGCCAGAAAGAGTAGTGGGAAATGAGTGTTCTTATAGACCAGATGTGATTGTGAACAGGTGTGCGTGTAATCAGTGATAACGACTAGACAGGAGTGTACAATTAGGGATGTGTGTGCAGGGAAGGGAAAACAGCGACCTCAGGTGGCTGAGGGGAGCCCCACAGCCCAGATCATGACAAAAACAGTATAGTTTCCCCTCAGTCAGTAAGTTTTTTTTTACAATTGCAAGTTTAAATCTGACTCACAGTTGTGAGAAAGTCAGACTTGCAAGTTTATATCCCACAATTCTGACATTATTTTTCACAATTGTGAGTTTATATCTCACAATTCTAACTGTATAACTCACCAATACACTCCTGCTTAACAATGCCATAGAAGAACCTTTGTTGTTTAAATGGTTCCATTAAAAACCTTTAACATCTGAAGAACCTTTCTGTTTCACAAAAGGTTCTTTGTGGTGAAAGTTTCCTCAGAATATAAAAAGGCAAGAAAGAGATGGTTCCTTAAAGAGCCTTTGACTGAATGG
>NC_133378.1:1019403-1054310 GCF_049309525.1 Garra rufa | reverse complement strand
GGCAAGTAAATTTCTCTTTTGTAGGTGAACATGGCATAAAAAACCTGCACTCATTAAAAAGATTGTAGACTACTTTTTTGCCTTTTCTCCATTTAATAAATTTACACGTTTTTTTTCAGCTGGAGTGTCTCAAAATACGATCACAAGGTTCGGAAGTGACACATTTAACGGCTGCAACACAGAGGAAAGTACATTCATGTGATGGCCATGCAAAGGATAGGACAAACATGTGAAAAGTTTACAATAAAATTCATCTTTGTGAGCCTGTTTTGGACTCAGTGGTGTGCACATGCAAAAACACTCATACAAAGTCAACATCCTGATTTGATCTTTGTCTTGGACTCATAAGCAAATAGAGGATTTGCACTTACGTCACGGTTTGGTCAGTGACCTGGATGCGCGGCCATATTGGCGATACTCGGAAATAAACAACAGCATTGATTGCAGGATTAATGTACTACTGAATACATTGTTCTGCAAATTTATATTGTCTAAACCACAGAAAAAAAAAATAGTACAGCCCAAAACATGACAATAATTGACCATTTTCAGCAGCAATAATCAACAATATTTGCGAGTTCCGTTCAGTTCAGTGGCATCATTAACATTTAGTGCCACCAGTATGGCCAATTGATGGCGCGTCGTGACAACACTCTATAAGCGCAAAATGTGTTTGTCAGGTTGACAGTGGACAAGATGTCGGACAGACGTTGCATTTTGGTTGAGAATGAAAAGTGGGTTGACGTCAGTATTTGACGTCATTATTTGACGTTGACTTAATGTTGGATTTTGGATACACAACCTTAGGTCACCTGACGTCGCGACTGAAATATCAACGTCTTATGACGCTGTTTGCTTGCTGGGATACTAGCCAGTTGAAACAAAGTAAGCTGGTAAGATGCAGCTAGTGGACATTCAAGGATGGGACAAAATATTAGGGTCCATCCACACGGAGACACGTTTAGCTGTTTACGTAAAAGTTTTTTATCGCATAGGCATTTTGTCCAGACAGATCCAGCATTTTGTGAGCCTGAAACCAGTATTTTTTTAAACTGGGTCCAAGGGTAGATAAATCTGAAAATGTCACCCTTGCATTTTCGTGTGTATTGGCAATCCGTATATTTTGTGAAACAATGATGTCATTAGCCCACCACGTCTCGACTCTAGTCAGACACAGCTACGTCATTAATAGCAACAACAACATGAACAAACAATGAACGATTTTTTTTTTTACTAACATTAACACAGATTAATAAATGAATGAACGCCTTTATTTGCCACATACACTGTTACATGCAGTGAAATTGGACCCCTCCGACCATACACAAACATCACAATTCGGGGGAAGACAGGTCAGTCGAGAGGTGTAAAAGGTGTCATAAATGCATTGTTCCATGTTAGTCTTCTTGTTGTTGTGGGTTTGTATACATTGTACAACAACGTTTTCGGTAAGTTTCAGTGGTTTCATATATACAAATATTTCATTTAGAACAAGGAAAAAAAAGGTTGGACAGGGAAAGCTCTGGCTTCGTGTGGACAAAAATCTTGAATTTAAAAAACTTGCAGTTTAAAAATGCTTGCCATTTGCACATCCCCACAAACCCTGTGCTTTCACTTTTGCCTATATGAATCTTCTTTGTAACACATAGCAGATTAAAGTAAATCATGAGCCAGATAAATGTGCTGGTCATGAGAAAGAGAAAACAAAAATATTTAAACATGTACCTAAGTGCACTTAACTTGGACTCAAAACGTCCTCAAATGGCATATCAAATCAAAATTGAATTTAAAATTTCACCCTATACAGCACATAAGGACACTAACTAAAAATAACACTCATCAGAAAGTGATAAATGATTTGTATAAAATGTATCACAAATAGCAGTGGTAACTGAGACTGTGATGCTGTGTTGTCTATCTAAAAGTCAATTTAATTAGAAAAAAAGAGGGCCCAAACCAAACTATTATGATATGAAATGCATAAAATAGTGAAAAGAAATGAAAACTTTGAGCATATAGCAAAAAGCAGCAGTGTATTGCAGACAACAGTACCTGTTAGTTACAGTTTTTTACAGACGCTAGGACACATTTCTCAATACTTAGGTCACTTTTGCAAAACTCTTCACACAGTGAGCACAACAGAAGTCTATGTGGGCTAAACTGAGGATCAATTATCATTGTTTTGGCACAAAATGCATTCAATGACTACATCTCTCAAATTTCATGAATTCTTTTCTCTCTCAGACACAATAACTGACAAAAATCTTTGTACGTACTGGACATTTTGCACGTGCTTACATACTGTTTTCAAAACTGTTAAACGTATGTTCAAAACAATACCATAATGCAAAACTGAATAAGACAGCAAAATTCAACAGCAATATTTTACTGAAACATATTTCAAATCTAAAAATGCAGTAGATTAGCATTACTATTGTATCTGTATCAGTGGATGGTGTGTATACAAATTCTTGTATTTTGGAATTACTTAGTGCAAAAAAATAAAAATAAATAAACGTCATAAAATATTGAGAAATTCTGCATCATGTCTGATTCATTCCAGTAACATATATTGCAGTTATAAACAATATATATTGCAATTATAAACAGAGATGTGTCCTTGTTTTACACAAAAAAACACTGCGTAATGCTACATGTTGTTAGTGTTTTTTAGGTCATTGTTTTGTGGGTGACGAAGTGTGTTTGTCGGCTGTCAACCTTTGCAAGTGTTCTGGAAGAATGAGTTTATTTGAGACCTGAATAAAGTGTTTTGGTAGTTGTAGTGCATTTTGAATGTGAAATGAACTGCTTTGCCAAGCTGAAAGTCGGTTAGGAGAATTGTGTGAAGAGTTTTGCAAAAGTGACCTAAGTATTGAGAAATGTGTCCTAGCGTCTGTAAAAAACTGTAATAATATTATTGAATATTATTGTCATTTTTACAGTTAAACTTCAGTCTCCAATGAAGCCATCAGCACGTTCCTAGCATCATCAGCTATGTCATTCAAAGCCCTCTTCAGCATTCTTGAGACAGTCAGATAAGACAATCCTCCTGCCACCAAAGTGCCAATAATGGGTATGAAGCTCACAAGTAATTCAATAGCATCTTCAGATATAAGAAGGGATGCAGCACCCAGCAAGGTTAATATTGAACTTGGGTTTATCCCTTGATGCAGAGGAGACTTCATCAGACTCTTTAGTTCCTCTACGGTCTTCCCAGATCTTTCACAGAGCCTCTGCAGAGATGGATCATCCAGACCAAATGTACTGTAGTACTTTCTCAGCTCGTCTGCTATGATGGCTATATCTGCAGCGATTGAAAGGCCAGGGAGAGGAATAGCTGCCATACAAGCAGACAGAAAGGCAACTTTTCCAATGTTTTCCTCTAGAGCTTTCTTCTTTTTCTCATTAATCTCCAGCGTGATATTTGGCAAAGCCAACATCAGGACACGTCTCTTATGCTGTGGAAGCTCTCTCTCCATCCTCTCCTGCAGAACGTTTAAATCATACTTTCCAAGCTCCCAGCCAGAGATCAGGAACACGACAGGATCATTTATACCAATCTTCCTCAGTCCTAGACAGAAACAAAATTTAAAAAAAGAGTAAATTACAGTACATATATTTTAATAATAATGAATAGGCTAATATCACTATATCATCATAATTGTTTTTACATGAGAAAAATTTATATGTATAATATATGAATTTAAAACACAACATTTAAATTGCTTTGTTGCTCAAAATGTTGTCATGAGCATTGAATAGCTAACCATTTTCACTGTCTTCTCGGATAATATCGAGAGTCTTTTTCTCGTCAAAGTTCTTCTTCCTCTTCTCAGCAGTAATGCAAAAGTCAATCTTGGAACGAACAAAATAAAACTTTTTCCCCATCCTAGTGATCTCTTTGGCCAGCTGAGTGTGGCATTCTCTGAAGCGATCTGAAGCGATGATGATGAAAAAATCATAGCGCTTAAACTCAACCCGTTCAAGGTACTCATCAGCTTTGAAGTTTGGTGTTCCAATGCCAGGAAGATCCCACACTTTCACATTTTTGTATTTTGGGTGAAGATAAACTTCAGGCTCCATAGTGGTTTCTACTGGGCCAGTTTTAGCAGAGCCCTCTTCTTCATCTCCTAAACCCCTGAATGCATTGACAAACGTGGACTTTCCAGAACCAGACTCTCCCGTCACACCAACGTTTAGTTCTACAAGATCCTGCTGTTTGAGGTATTCTTTGATCGTGTTTATCGCTGATGGGAGATCCTGAGTAGATATGGAATCTTTAATATCCTCCAAGTCCTCTTGGGTTATTATGCAATAATCTTCAAATGACATCTAAAAAAAGAAACATGTCAGCTGTCTTATAAAAAGTATTGCAATTTTGTAAATAAGCCTTATAAATGCAAAAATGAGGTAAGAAACACCTGTAATGAATATGATTTTTGTAATGTATGCCCTATAAAGCCTAGAAATTACCTATCAATAATAATAATTTTTCATTTTCTTTTTATTATTATTATTTACAAAGTAATATGCATCTTCTCTCCACTACATGCCTTCAGTTAATTCTGAAAGTTTGTGATCATGAAGGCTAAATTATGTCACAGTTGAACTTTTTCATTATCATCTGAGGTTTCTGTGACCATGAAACCTTACATTAAGATGTTTTGTATGAATTAATAAATTATACATTAAATTTAAGTTCTGTAAAATTATTTCCCTATCCACTTTCACAAACACCAGTCATATCAGTTTTATTGTCGATTGTTACTGTGGCAATAGTTTAAAGAGTTTGTAGTGATTAAAGAGTTAAAGAGTTTGTAGTGACCTTTGACACTCCAGCTTTATCTGGCCCATTTATCTACCTCATGCCTGTTATGCCTAGCTGTATCAGATACGTATTTCAAAACAAATGATTGCTATTGCGATCCTTAAATTATTAGATATATTCTGACTAAAACCAGAGAACAGAATGAACAGAAATCTTACCGTTCTTCTTTCTTCGAGACGCAGGAAGAATAAATAGAACACAAGGAGAGGCGCTGTATTTCCTCCACAGATGTGAAATTGACTGCTGTACGAAACCGAATTATAATGTGAAACTTGATTCGCTAAGCATTTTCAAACTTGTTTCAAAAATCTGACAAATGCACACGTGTCAGTATTTAAAGAGATTTGATATCTATATTTACACTCGATAAACGTTTATTCTGCCGACTCACACCTAAAGGTTTTATGTTCATAGTTGATGGTATGAAATATTGTACCAGAAATTCAGATATTGCAGTGTATAACCAGAAGAATGCTACTATCAAAAGTACAAATACATCGCAATGCAGACGAGTAGACTGTGTCTTTCTTACCCAATTCTTTTGAGCAATCCTCTAACAGAAAGAATGCCCCTACAGCATCTGAAATGATAATGTATGAAATTATAATGATAATTGTGCAATCCTAAACTTTAACTGAACGTAAGAACCGAAAAGCCGAGTGAACGAGCTCCACCCAAAAAAAAATACTTTCACTTTCGCTGACATCAATCACCATAGTGACTAGAGTTAGAGGAACACAAATATTTACCAGAGTTCTTCATTTGTTGATATCTGACCATTTACATCATTTGCTTATCAAACAAAAAGCAAAACACGAACACAATCAGGAACTGCAAGTATGCACTTTTCTACAAATCTAAGAATATACCTTGCATTCACTTTTTTCAGACGGCAAGGGTAGAGTGGGGGAAAACGCCCCCTTGGTACTGATTTAATTGTTTGTTAAAAATCTGAAAATATATAAAATATGAAAACTCTGGACATACTTGGTTTATAATTAATGTCATTGTCACAGAAAAAAAATATTACAGTCTATAGTAATATCCTATGTTTCTCAAGTTAATAAATCAAACTTCCGCATCGCCATCGGACTGAACGGTTTCGAAGGGTACACCTGTTGCCCAGCAAACACAGAACGTTCCCCTAACGTTCCCATATGGTTCCCATTTGGTTATTTTTTCGGGAACCAAATGAGAACGTTCCCGGAACGTTCCCAGTAGGTTCCCAGAACGTTCCCCTAACCTAAAGGGAACGTTCTAGTTACGTAAAGAAAACTTTCCTGGCTAACCAATAGGGAACGTTCTTGGGAACGTTCCGGGAACGTTCTGGGAACCAAAAATTGTTAGCTGGGTGGACACTTTTTTGCCCAGGTTTAAAGTTTTGCTCGGCAAGATGTCGCAGAAGTTCGTTTCAATGAGCAGTTTTTGGTCCCCTACACCAGAAACGGATGCAAAATGTCCACGCATGGTGTACAATCTGTGTAGATTTGTCTGTCATGATTATGCCTATAGCATGCAGTGGCATCTGAGGCCATGATGTTGCATTACTGTTCGTGCTTTCACTTTCCATTAAATCAGTCAGAAATTCTTGTTACAAGCAACAGGCAAGTGGCTACACTCGTAGTCAATTTTGTTTATATCCGCGCATGAACATTCAACATTCATCTGTCACAAATCAAAGCCTATCAAAACACATACCTTGTACATTCACGACTGTCCTTTAAAGAAGGTCTCCTTATTACTGTATTAACTTATACTCAAGGATTTGTCGTATAATATAAATGTTACTCAACTTTCACTGTCAATCTCCGCGTCCATTTTACTCTTTAATATACATGAGGGACGGTCCAATTATAATTCAGTAACCTTTCATGGTTTCATGGTTATGGGCATCTATGATTACATTCTAAATATAGGAAATAAATATCTATAAATATTATAATAAATATTATAATATATATAAATAAATATCTAATCTGTTCGACCTTTATTTACTCAGAATTAACATGTGTTTTCTTTTTTCTTTCTTTTTTAATAGATAAATAAATACAGTTACTACATAGTTTACTTCCCCCAATCATCAAGCTTTGAACTAAATCAACGTGTGCATTAAATATGACAACGCAATGCTTCTAGACGCCATGAATATGCCTAAACTTTCCACCAGAGGTCTCTGTCGCATTACAGTTTTTGTGACTTTCTATCTAAACGGTTTCAAACACTTCTCTTAATTAGCTTTTTGCATCGGCGTATAGGCTCAGGTGGTGTTGTATTTACAGCAAAGATGACAGGATGACCTTTACTGAAGAGCTTCTGTTAAATGGAGACCCTGACAATAAATTAGTGTGAGGGAGGAGAAATGGGGTCATAACCTGTGACTACCTTGTTGAAGGATAATTGTGAAGCAGATGTGACCGTTTTATGCCAAGATAAAAATCATTGTGAGATCTGGATCTATTCGCACAACATAGGCCTATTTGCTGTCTGGCCTCGGGAAATAATGTACAAGCGAAAAAAAGCAGATTATGTAAAAAGGGCTTGGCCAGGTGTAGCTATAGGTTCTATAGACTATAGTGCTATAGGCTAAATGACTGTGTGAATGAAAAGGGACAGAAGGAAACACATTATAACACAGTGACATCCAGGTCCTTTTGCTTATAACATCTAGATAATAGTTTCCTGAAAGATATTTATATTTTATTAACTGAAACACACAAACACATCTTTATCTCTGTCTTGTTACCTTTTGAGGAAGCATGTTTTTCTGACTGAATTCCAACCATCTGTCCTGCTGTTGATAGTGTGATGCATTTCACTTCAGATGATGGGAAGAACAAGGAGTGAAATGGGGAAACTATAATCAGCGTAGCTTTGTCAGCATAGTCCTTATCTGGTGTTTCTGTTTACTGAACCTCTGTCCTGCCATTATTTCAACCCCCAAGTTGAGATTTGTTAGCATGTGTTCCTGTTTCATTGTGTCAACTGTGAGGAGTTTTATTTTGAAACTTATAGCTTTTGTTTAGGGAGTGTTAAGGGATTGTTGGGGATAGATATCTCACTAAAACAACTTTGAAAGTCTATCTCTCTCACTTACACACACACACACACACACACACACACACACACACACACACACACACACACACACACACACACACACACACACACACACACACACACACACACACACATTTGCACACTGTGTTCTGAGAAAGACAAGTCTAGCTCTTTAGAATGTCCTGTCCTGCCTCAGCACTATTTCCCAAGTACGTGTGCTGCGTGACACACGTAACATCATGACATCTTATACATCTCAGAAAGATCAGTTACATTTACTGCAGCAGTTGTACCTACTATACACACAGTGTATTTGCAAGTGGATAATAATAGTTTGAGTATAACACACACACAAATACATTATTATTAGCAGTAGTTGTAGTATTATACACCCAACCCAACTAAAAGGTAATAATATAATAAAAGAACAATATTACTACTAATAGCCTACTCTTTATTATATTATATTATTACAGTTTTTAACAGACGCTAGGACACATTTCTCAATACTTAGGTCACTTTTGCAAAACTCTTCACACAGTGAGCACAACAGAAGTCTATGTGGGCTAAACTAAGGATCAATTATCATTGTTTTGGCACAAAATGCATTCAATGACTACATCTCTCAAATTTCATGAATTCTTTTCTCACTCAGACACAACAACTGCCAAAAATCTTTGTACGTACAGGACATTTTGCACGTGCTTACATACTGTTTTCAAAACTGTTAAACTTATGTTCAAAACAATAACATAATGCAAAACTGAATAAGACAGCAAAATTCAACAGCAATATTTTATTGAAACATATTTCAAATCTAAAAATGCAGTTTACAGTTTTTTAAGATTGCTTAGGCACGATTTTAAAAACAAGGCTCATTTTGTCAAAACCCTACACACAATTTACACATCTACACACACACAATTAGCAGAACATCTCAGATCTTTTGCAAAATGAAACACTTAATTCAAAACTGTACAATAATTTAACAAAAGCTAGTTTTGGTACCATATGGCACACACATGGTTCATACAGTCGGATTCAGTTTGAACCACTTACACGCTGTGCTCAATCTTACAGTTTTTTACAGACGCTAGGACACATTTCTCAATACTTAGGTCACTTTTGCAAAACTCTTCACACAGTGAGCACAACAGAAGTCTATGTGGGCTAAACTGAGGATCAATTATCATTGTTTTGGCACAAAATGCATTCAATGACTACATCTCTCAAATTTTATGAATTCTTTTCTCACTCAGACACAACAACTGCCAAAAATCTTTGTGCGTACAGGACATTTTGCACATGCTTACATACTGTTTTCAAAACTGTTAAACTTATGTTCAAAACAATAACAATGCAAAACTGAATAAGACAGCAAAATTCAACAGCAATATTGTATTGAAACATATTTCAAATCTAAAAATGCGAGTAGATTAGCATTACTATTGTATCTGTATCAGTGGATGGTGTGTATACAAATTCTTGTATTTTGGAATTACTTAGTGCAAAAAAATAAAAATAAATAAACAACATAAAATATTGACAAATTCTGCATCATGTCTGATTCATTCCAGTAACATATATTGCAGTTATAAACAATATATAGTGCAATTATAAACAGAGATGTGTCCTTGTTTTACACAAGAAAACACTGCGTAATGCTACATGTTGTTAGTGTTTTTTAGGTCATTGTTTTGTGGGTGACAAAGTGTGTTTGTCGGCTGTCAACCTTTGGTAGTGTTCTGGAAGAATGAGTTTATTTGAGACCTGAATAAAGTGTTTTGGTAGTTGTAGTGCATTTTGAATGTGAAATGAACTGCTTTGCCAAGCTGAAAGTCGGTTAGGAGAATTGTGTGAAGAGTTTTGCAAAAGTGACCTAAGTATTGAGAAATGTGACCTAGCGTCTGTAAAAAACTGTAAACACTTGTAACATTTCTACCTTTCTAATGATACAGGGTTTGATTTCTTCTCTTTTTTGAGATATTGTTAACGAATATGAATATATTGTCCAAACACAACACACGATACAAGTACTGCATCTTGATGAAAGTATTTAATTTTCACCACGCGTAAAATCCTTCAGTACATCATTGCAATTAGGCTGCATTTTGCACTGAAAATCAGAACATATTCTAATACAATATAGTACATAAACTTCTGTGGAAAAAAAAAAACACTTTCAAAGCATCATCATCTCTTCATGTAGCTGAATATGGGCACTATGTCCACATTACCCCTGCTGAAAAAAAAACCTAGGTTGGTTGGCTGGCCTAGGCTGGTTGGCTGGTTTTAGCTGGTCAACCAGCCTGGTTATAGCTGGTCATATCTGGTCAGCAGTCTGGTTTTAGAGGGGTTTTGGCCACTTTCCCAGCCTGGCCAGTCTGGGTGACCAGCTAAAACCAGCCAACCAGCCTAGACTGGTTTTAGCTGGGGGTTTTTTTCAGCAGGGACAGCCAATGTCCTCCCTCGCAAGATGGCAAGGGAGAATTTTCTCAAATGGCGACTCCATCCTTGCCCAAACTCGGTTTCTATTAGGTGACACAGGCCTCCTCCACAGCTCGAATGAGGGGCATAACATAGGGTCGGAGATACTAAACCTTCCACTGTCATGCGTAAGAGAAAAATGAAAGGAAGGGAGAGTGTTGTGGGAGATACTGTAATGATGGAACAAGTTTCTGGTTGCATTAGTCCAATACCTAGTCTGTCCAATAATTAGTCTGTCTAAAAATGTGAGTATGTGTTCTTTATTGTAAGGAACTATTTTGGCATGCCAGTATAATGAGCCCATTCTGCGTGATTGCAGCATATATAGTGATGTTCCCACAGCATTGACCTGGAACATTCAAAATAGCTTTGTGGTAAAATATGTTTCTCCTTATTCCTTTTACTGCAACTTACTGCCTTTTTATAGTGCTTACACCTTGATTGTTGAGTTTACAGTTAAGCACCTAAGTGTCTGCACACCTGATGGCCATGTTTGATCAGTTGGTTCATATGTGTAGTATTTTGGAAAGCAGTGCCTTAAAATAGCAAAGAAGGGACATTTCTGTAGATTTCTGTGTCTAATGTAGAGAAGTGTGTTTAGTGTCTTGCAAAACAATATGTGTATAGTGTTTTGCAAAAAGTGTGAGGCTGAGAATGTGCTTATAGTTGTGTAGATTTGGGCTGAGGTTTTGCTCCTTGGGTGTCAGGTTTCACTAACTGTGCGTTATTTTTAATTTTAGTGTGTAAGCAATCGTGAAAAACTGTAACCAGCCACAGCTGATTCTCATTGTAGATGAACATCTACACAGGTGTTACTCTTTCAATTTCATTACAAAAGGAGACAACTGCTGAATAGGTTTGTATTGTGATGTAAACATGGACCCAAATAAAAATAAATAAACAACATAAAATATTGACGAATTCTGCATCATGTCTGATTCATTCCAGTAACATATATTGCAGTTATAAACAATATATATTGCAATTATAAACAGAGATGTGTCCTTGTTTTACACAAGAAAACACTGTGTAATGCTACATGTTGTTAGTGTTTTTTAGGTCATTGTTTTGTGGGTGACAAAGTGTGTTTGTCGGCTGTCAACCTTTGCAAGTGTTCTGGAAGAATGAGTTTATTTGAGACCTGAATAAAGTGTTTTGGTAGTTGTAGTGCATTTTGAATGTGAAATGAACTGCTTTGCCAAGCTGAAAGTTGGTTAGGAGAATTGTGTGAAGAGTTTTGCAAAAGTGACCTAAGTATTTAGAAATGTGTCCTAGCGTCTGTAAAAAACTGTAATGTATTTATTTTTCACCTTATTTTTCCCATAAGAGTGGGTGTCTTTTTTGTAAATCGAATGGGTCTGGTTTCTGGCGTCATTGGCTTCCAGCTTTTAGCTGTACAAAACAGCTCATTTTGCTGCTTGATATTACAAACTGGTGTGTCTTACTTAAAGGATAACTGTTGCCAAAATGCAACCTGGGCTATTTTTTTACTGTAAACGAGACAAACATATATCTAAAAGCATGATTACGACAAATGAGCAGTTTTTGAGATTGACCGTGATTTAGTTTTGTGGTCAATGGCCGGTGAATGCGAGTACTAGGGGCATACATTTGAGCGCATCAAAATCGATATTTTTACAACACTAAGAAGGCTCGACACACCATGAAACTTTGCTCGAAGTATCGCCTGGTTCTCTACACATGAACTCGAGCATTGAGAACATTGTTTGTGTACACAGAGTTTACTAAAAAGAAAGTTTTTGAACAACTCACTTACACTGTTTGAGTTTCCGCTCGTGGCCATCTTGTCAGTCAAGAAGTGTCGATCTCCGAATGTGAGATTCTTATATATTAATGTTTCTTATATGAGGCTCTTTTTACAACTAGAAGGTTAATATTGTTTTTAACTTGTGACAAAACAACAAATTAGCCGTGCATTTATATGGAAATATGCTTTAGGAGCTATCCATCCTCGCACTCGGAGATCGACACTTCTTGACTGGCAAGATGGCCGCGAGCGGAAAACTCAAACAGTGAAAGTGAGTTGTTCAAAACTTTTTTTTTTAGTAAACTCTGTGTACACAAACAATGTTCTCAATGCTCGAGTTCACGTGTAGAGAACCAGGCGATACTTCGAGCAAAGTTTCATGGTGTGTCGAGCCTTCTTAGTGTTGTAAAAATATCGATTTTGATGCGCCCAAATGTATGCCCCTAGTACTCGCATTCACCGGCCATTGACCACAAAACGAAATCACGGTCAATCTCAAAAACGGCTCATTTGTCGTAATTATGCTTTTAGATATAAGTTTGTCTCGTTTACAGTAAAAAAAAAAAACAGCCCAGGTTGTATTTTGGCAACAGTTATCCTTTAAGGTTGGGTATCGTTTGAATTTGATCGATTCCGATTTCGGTTCCGATTCCAATAAAAATTTTAAAAACATTCAAAAGTTTTAAGTCAAACATTTAGATGTCAAACATATTTATTCTGTCTTTTGCCTCTGGTTTTACTAAAAAATGCCACAGAAAAAAAACAACGAGACTAATATAAATTTTAAACATTAAATTGTTAAAGACAAGTAATAAAATAGAAACAAACAAATCAATTAGCAATAGCATAAATAAATAAAACTGAACACATTTCAAGTAGTAGGCTACAGTTGAAATCAAAAGTTTAAAAACACTGCATAGTTTTCTTTTCATAAATAAAATATTGATTAATCCTAAAATTTATAAAAGATATTCATTCAGGTAATGATTTTTTTGTTGTTGTTCTTTGATTAACATTAATGACAGGCAGCACGTTTATCAGACACCGAACACAGATCTAAAAATACTGTTACACATGCGTTTTTTTTTCACCTGTTTTGTTTAAGACAAAAAACGATGTGTTTATGAGGATATGCTGACGTATTTCGTGCATAAGGGTCAATAAATGTGAAAGAGAAGTCAGCTCCGGGCCAGAACAACCTTTTCTGCAGTGGAAATGCACGGAACTGTTTGAGAACGGACACAGGTCAGGAACCCGCATCACTCCGTGCTCGCTGCACGCAAACAGTGCGCAAGTTTCCTATTTTCCTTCCCGCACTTAAATAGTTTAAAAATCAGTTTCAAATGCGAACGCGGGAATCGGTATCGAATACCCGGTTATTGGGAATTTGAAACCGGTTCTAAAATGGAACCTGTTCTCGATACCCTAACCTAGTCTTACAATATATTTTTTATATATATTTGTATTATCTTAATTATGAACACACTAGTTTGTAGTGCAAACTGTTTTACCGTTTACTGCACTTTGTTATTCTTAGCATTATTTCCCTACATTGGCTAATGAACCGGAAGTCTCGCACATTCACAGAAACTTCCGCATTTAAAAACAAAGTAAATTATGATACCTTTATTTGTTCTTTTAATAATTCTCTAATTCTTTAGACCAAGTACAGATGCTTTCTTTCTTTCCAGTTAATGTCTCCCTGATAATCATGTAGTGTGTTTTCTATCCACTGTTTAGGCCAGAACAACTAATTCACGAATGGATCCCTAATTGGTCAAATGGTTTTGGAAAAATGTTAAAAAGGCTAAAAGTATTTCTGAATTTTACCATAGAGAGGCGCTATTGCGGTCCATATTGAAATGTCTGTTGTAAAAATTCTGATAAACTCATCACAAGACTAAATTAACATATGTTTGAAGCATTCTTGTTTATTAAAATGCATTGTAAGTCACGTACAGGTTTTATATAACTGTGTTGTTGATGTGTGCTCATTGAATGATGTGACATACAGGATGCGTCAGAGTTGGTCAGCACACCGGGCCAAAGGATCAGGCACAGCATGAGCTGGTGGTGGAGAACAAGGAAATAACAGGCGATAACCTTTCTATCCTGTGCTTATGTGAATGACGTGAGAAGGTTCATGCAAAGTCACACTTATTCACTTGACGATAACCTCTGAGTGAGCTGTGGGGAAGGAACCTGTGTGAATTCACCAGCTGAAGAGTTTCAGGAAAAGCGTATGACGCTTGTTTGTCGCAGATATGCACAAATCAGACATCTAGGTGACACAATCTATAAACACACTTTCTCAGACTAGAGTTTCACTCGATCACTAGACACAATGTGATATCCAAATTTAAACCTTCTGATTGTTGCTCTTTTGCAAATGCATTGCATCTACAGTTTTCTAAATCATTTTTAATAATAAACACAAAAATGTATTACAATAATGATCTATGTATTTATTTATTAGACATATTATGATATATTGGTTGCAGAAAAATCTACTTGTACTGCTTCCTCACTTTTAGTAATAATATTAAAAATAATAATTTATCCATCCATTTTCAAATCACCTGACCTATATAGGATGCTGGAGCCTATCACAGTGTTTCTGGCCCAATAACACAAAATTTATATATGATTTGTAAATAAAAATATTAATCATGACATTTCTAGGATTAAAGTTCAATGATAGAATACTGTAGTATTATAATTTCCATATGCATGTGGAGGAGTATCTTGATGATCCAAAAATAAAATATGCTTACATAGTTTATGAGAAGTTATTTATGTCCTATGATAAATATGATTACTTGCCTTGGATTAAATGTATAAAATAACAGCCAGAACTCTAACAAAGCCTGCCATAAATCTTCATTGTGAAACTTAAAAGATGGATAATATGTCACCAGCGAAAAATTAGTCTTGGAGATGGTAATACATGGAGGAATTTCCTTTCGGGTGAAAATTAAATTCCTACACTGATTATTGCACAAGTCTCTCTTTTTTTATGGCATCTTTTTCAACCGTGTTGTGAAATGACTTGCAGGTGCAAGAGAAAGTGCGTTGTGTTATTTTACAGTCCTGTCAGAAAAACAGTGATGGTGTTCTTGTGTTTCTCAGTACTCTATTCTTAAAGACCCGGTTTAGCCAGATGGCAGGCAGGGTGGTGCAGTGTCTCCCTTTCACAAGCCAAATCAAACACTGGCCTTGGCCGTTTAGCTCTCCATTTCTGCGGGCCTCGCGCCCCGAGCATGAGAACAATGTGGGTTTGAAGCCTCCTGAGTTTCCCTTTGCCAGACACCAACAGGAATGAGAAGAATTTCAAGTTATTAGAGAGAGAAAGATCATGTTCTGTGGATTAGCGGAATGGCTAAAAATACTTTGATCTCCTAACGGACTCCAAGTAGTTTTGTATCTTGGAGGAAACGCTGTATGCCGCACATTTTTAAGCCCATAAACTTTAGTGGAGGGGGAAGAATTTTGGAGAGCGATCAGTCTGGAGCTGGGTGGCCAGAAAGCAGATAGAAACCTCTTTGTGTGTCAGCACATGCTGATATGGGATTTTGAGATGCAGCACAGTTAGCATTACTCACTAACTTGCATCCAAGTCCTCCGGACTACTAAAGTCTAATTAAAACTTGAACAAAGAGATTATATTAGGCCCTTAAAGATCATTCTCCTGATTAAAGGCAGTGGTGCATGCTTGCATTACCTTTTGATTTTAGGCAGCACCGAATCTTTACAGCTAATCACCTTTCTGCTTGAGTTTAGTGGTGTATAATCAAATGGTGTGTTCAAATTACAAGATGTACCTTTTCTATGAAAAACACAGCAATATTGTTTATTTTAACTCTTTACTTCTACGTTTATTTCTACATTCTACTTCTATAGTTTATGAAAGTGATACTATCATACACTATATTGCCAAAAGTATTGGGACACCCCCTTCTAATGAACTGGTTTGACTATTTTAATAATTTCCATGAGTACAGATCTTAATGTTTAAGCATATAATGATATTCTATCTAGGACATTCAGTGCTTCTAAATTTATAGCAACAGTTTTGATAGGACTCTTTTATATTCTAACATGGCAATGCCTTTGTGTATAAGGCAAAATTCTAGAAGAAATGATTAAGTCAACTGGTCTGCATAAAGCAAAGTCCTAATCCCAGCTGAACACCTCTGGTGTGACTTTAAATGCAGACCTTGAGCCAAAAACTCATCACCAAACACCAATTGTACTTGTACATATGGGTACAGTCATTTTAGACACTTCCAAAATTGTTGCAACAGAGGTAGAAATAAAATACATGAATTATGTTTCCATTTTTGTTGCCACAGTTTTGAAAGTGCTTTTTCTGTTCTAAAGAAGGGGGTGTCCCAATACTTTTGTCCATATAGTGTATGTACAAGTCATTGGTATTTGGTTTTGGAGTTTTTGGCACAGGTTCTGCATTTAAGGTCACTGGAGGTGTTCAGCTGGGATTAAGACTTTGCTTTATGCAGACCAGTCAGGTTCTTCCACACTGACTGAATCAATCATTTCTTTTTGAACCTTGCCTTATACACAGAGGCATGGTCCTGTTAGAATAGAAAAGGGTCCCGTCCAAACTGGTCCTAACAAAACTAGAAGCACACAGTCCCCTAGAATATCATTATATGCTTAAACATTAAGATTTATACTCATGGAAAGTACTAAAGTACTAAAGTAGTCAAACCTGTTCATTGAAAAGGGGTTCATTGAAAAACTTTTGGCAATATAGTGTATTTTGCAACTCAAAAAAAGCATTAATTTCACCAAATTTACCATTAATACAGACACCTCATCCATTGTGACATGCCCCCAACTCGGAAACTCAGGGATAAAAGAAATGAAGAGTTGAACACACATGAATGCCACCACAAATTTGTAATTAGAAGCAGTAAACTATGAACTTTATTTAAAGGAGACCTATTATGGCCCTTTTTACAATACAATACAAGTCTCTGGTGTCCCCGGCATGTGTCAGTAAAATTTCAGCTCAAAATACCCCACAGATCATTTATTATATTATTTTGAAAATGCCCATTTTGAGTGGGCATTTTCAGTTCATAACTCTGCTAAAAACATCTGTTTGGTTTTGATTATCATGTCTATTGCACTTAAATCATGCATTTCAAATCATATTAGTTTAAACTTATTATATAGGTTTTCTGAGCGCACACATCTGAAGCACGCACACAGAAACTTGCTGTCACACGGGAGTACTAAACTAAGTTCTCTTTTATGTCTTATTGCGCTTAAACAGTCAAATACACACACATTTATGATAAAAACACACAGGAGTTACAAAAACAGTAAGTTATGTCTGTGAAGGTAAACAGCTGGGGAAGAATTTGCATGTTTATATTAGATCTGTGTAGCAGCAGCGTAATATACAGTACATAAATCAATAAATCCATTGCTCTCTTGTTTCCTCTGAGCCTGGGACTCTAAAAAGTATTATGTGCTTGACTGTGCAGCCAATGACAGAACAGTTAGAATGCTTTCCTCAAATTTTTACCATGCCGATAGAACTTGTGAAAACAAAATGACAGTGCCAAGGTGCGGATTGAGGGGCGGTAATATTATAATAAGATCCCCTCACTACGTCACGGGGGGAGCGGAATCTGGCGTGCTCATATTTTTCATTTGCTTGCAGAAATAGGCTTACCAAAACAAAGTAACTGGGTTGTCCCTTTTCACATTTTCTGGGTTGGCAGATGCACTGGGGACCTGACTCATGTGCATTTAGCTTGTAAATAAGATCCTTCCATCATGACTGAATGCACCGAGTCTTTCAAGTACTGTTAGCACACTAGAATGAATTGTTTGAAAACGTCGACTGAGATGTCAACCACTAAATGCATAGAAGCACACTTCACCAGCATGCCAATATTTGGCCGCAGGCTGGCCTTTGTAACAGCTGTTATAGCAACACTCTTGGTATGTTTCATTCCATAACATCCATATGTGCATGCATACCTCAACGTTTTGTAGATGCTGACACATACCCCTGCGGGTCATCAACCACCCCAAATAACTTGAATAGCTCTGGTAATGCACTGCCCTTTGTGGCTTCCCAGTCAATGTATTTGAGAAAGTTAGAGTAGTGCAAATGTTTTCTTGTCAGAGCCTTAAAGATGGCTAATGTGTAATTTGTGTTTACAGGGGAGGTTAAGTGTGGCTCTCCTCTGCGGTAATACTGAAAGTCAATTGCTTTAGGTTTTCTCTGATTCCCGCGGAGGAGAAAAAGAGAACCAGGGTCCACAAAACATCTGTATCCTCCAAACATTTGTCAAATGTAACCAGTGGAATTTTTACATAACGTGGCTTGCCAGTGTAGGAAATGAGTGTGTTTATGTGGTCAAACCATTTTCATTGGAGATTTTCAGTGGGAAATTTCAATTTAGAGAACCTTCAATAACTCTTTATGTTAGGGATGAGTAAAACCACATTTTGTTTTCAATCCAATACCAAGACCAGTTATTTCTTATATCGATACCACTGATACCTCTTTGGTCTCCATAGATTAAATTGATATTGACATTATAGCGCCTAAAAGCAATTTTTAAGACAGGACTAACATGTAAATGATTCTGCAGTGTGTTAAAAAATGGCTTTGACCTTTGACCTTTCAGCATTTATGCTGGTGTTGAGGTGATTAAAAGGAAAATGTTATTTTACAAAACAAAAAGACTGAGCCACCCATCTTGACTGTTTCACTCAGGATGATGTCTGATATCTTATGTCACTGACCAAAAAAAAATCTCCATCACCAGACATAAGAGATGCTGTCTCCATTTGAATTGTGCAATCTCAGTGTTCAGTATCAGTCCCATAGGAGCATCTTATAACCGCTTCTCCTGGAATTCCAGAGGCGTGTCCCGCAGGTTTGGCTGAGGGCCACGTTTCATGAGATGGCTATGTAATCCCAAGCAAACCCTCCCACCCTGATCCTGTCAACACCCAGTGTCCATCGCTCCTGGAACAGCTTTCTGGTCTCCATTGTGTGATGTTTCAGCTTCTGGAAGCGATGAAAGCCTCAGATGGATTCTGTACTGTGTAGCAATTTCAGAGAGATAGCAGATGTTTTAGAAGATGTAACCTGATTACCAGGCAATATCACAAATCATCAGATGTAATGTAGGTCTCATGTGCTGTAATATATGGACTGAAGGTACCGGTGGTGGAATGTGAAGGGAATTTCAGTTCAAAGAGAGAAGAATATGAGGCCATATCACTTACACGCTGAATGTGTCCTGTACAGTGCTGTGGTTCACTTTACATGTTTATAGACCTTAGTCAGATTAGACGCTGAATTTAACACAGAGGCTGAGAGGGACAGACTTATAGTCTTTGTAATGGCATGCACTGTATGGATCACACAATTTGCTACTCACAACTTTTAAAAACTGTTTTAGTGAGTTTTTGTCCACTGAAAGTTTGTCTTCAGCAGACCCTTATGAAAATTAACTATGGTTGTGCTACACTAACCATAGTTTAACCATGATATTTGTAGCACATCTATGGTTATGGTATACAGCAAAAAAACAATTACACTTTTACTATAATAAAATGGTTAATTTTTGTAAGGGGAACAATTGCTATGTTGTTAAAGAACAGTACAATCCATTGAATGCACTGTACTTCTATCCTCACAGCCTTGTTTTCATTCCTGTCAAAAATTTAACACGGTGCCATCCTGACTATGGTTTATTAGGAGAAAGACTGACCCTAAATAACTGTAAACAAACTTACAACATGGTTATGTATTTCATTCATTTATTTTTTATAGTTTATGTTTAGTTCATATAGTTCATATAGTCAGTGTTTAGACTCACTGTTAGTTGTAAGCTGTTTGATTCAAGTGAACCGACGAGTTATTCGTTCGGGAATCAGACTACACTGGTTGCACTTCATGCTAGTTTTTAATACACAAAAAATAACCCATCATGCATTCTAGAATCTGACTATTCCTGGTATGTTCAATAGGGTTATTTGTTTGGGAATCGGACTACACCGGTTGCGCTACATGCTAGTTTTTAATACACAAAAATAACCATCTAAATACAGCCATGCATTCTAGAATCAGACTTTTTGCTGTATGTTTTTGATTAACTATTGACTAATAACAACTTCAGCTGTCGTGTTTGACTCATTAGGAAGAACCGATTCACAAGAGTCGTTCAATCCAACTACACTGTTTGTGCTACATGCTAGTTTTTAATACACGAAAAAGAACTGATTTACAAGAGCCATGCGTTCTGGAATCAGACTTTTCGCTGTATATTTGCAATAAACTAACAAAAAATTGACTAATAAGAGTGAATTATTTTTTCGACAGTTGTGTTTGATTATTTACAAAGAACCAACTGAGAGTCATTTGTTCAGGAATTGGGCTACACCAGTTGTGCTACATGCTAGTTTTTGATAAACAAAAAAATAATCTAACAGAGTTATGCATTCTAGACTCAGACTTTTCGCAGTATGTTTTGGATTAACTAAAAAAGAAAAAAAAAAGATTAATGAGAATGATTAATTTCTTCTACAGTCATGTTTGATTCATTAAAAAGAACCAATTCACAAGAATCATTCATTCAGGAATTGCACTACACCTTTTAGGTCGTGAATCAGACCTTTCGCTGTATGTTTTTGATTAATTAATTAATTAATAACCATCTAATAGAGCTGGGCTTTCTAGAATTGGACCTTTTTGCTTAACTAAAAAAATTTACAAATAAGTATGATTAATTTCTTTGGCAGTCGTGTAAATTTGTTAGAAAGAAGCGATTTACAAGAGTCATTCTTTCGGGAATTGGACTTCAACGGTGCTACATAGTTTTTGATAGAGTCATGCGTTCTGGAATCTTTCACTGTATGTTTTTGATTAACAAAAATAAATGAATAACTGATTAATTTCTTCCTCAGGCGTGTTTGATTCGTTAGGAAAAAACGATTCATAAGAGCTATTTCTTCGGGTATCGGACTCGATTGGTCGCACGGTAAATTTAGAAGGTGGGCCTGCACGTGTGCAAACTGAAAAATGCACGTGCGAAAACTAAAAATAATCGTTCTAATTTTATTTGAGAATTGAGGGGGGTCCACACACCAGGAACAATATCCTTGGAATCACTTTTAGAACGTTTTTCCAGTTGATGAACGATAAAAAATGTGTTACCTACGTATTTACCTTTGTTATAAGGTGGCTACTTCAGCTGCTTTTCACAATGTGTAGCTCATCATACTAGATAAAGATAAAACAGCCAGTCATAGATCACCCTAAAGGTGTACGCCTGAATTTTAGAACAATGGGTTAAAATAGGCGGGTTGTAACTAAAGGAGGTGTGTTTTGTGCGTAAAGGGGGTGGGACTGGAAGAGTTCCTCACCCTCGTGTGTTTGAAGCGGTCAGCTGAGCCCAACTTGTGCGGACGCGGCTCTAACCTCGTACAGCATGCAGGATCACAAGGAACACGTTTAACCCTGTGCACTGTTTGTCATTACAACGTGTACAGAAAACAACCCAGTTAAACACCCTCTCCTTTATTCCACTTCGCCGTTCTTTCCCCGTGAAGAATACAGATTTGGAGGTGAGTATTCCAAACTGTTTGGATGGATGATGGCTGTGTGAGAACATATGGTTTCGTGCTCATGCTAGATATGCGGATATAATTTAGGAACATGCATTTATTAAATGTTTTATGTAATCTACTGCCAAAACACACCTAGTAGCTCACATATTTCACAATAGGTTGGATTTGAGATAAGCTTGCAATTTATGAAAGCAATGCATGCATTCAAGTTTTATGAGTGAAACAAGTCTCGATCATAATCAGGTTTGCAGCCAGTATACCGGTAAAGTTTGCGCACGCGTGTTTACAAACAACTTGAAGAGTGGATGTATTTTTAGATTGTATTTATAGATTCACTTCTAGGTCGTGCTTATGTGAAGACATTTTTTCTTTAGGGCTGGCAAATCTTAAAAAAAATACTGGAACCGAATGGTTTACATGATGTGAATTTCACGATGTGAAACGGACAGTTTTTAACGCAGTACTACTGATTAAAACACCGCTGCTTTGTAAACAGCGCGAAACACACAAAGTCCAAAACTTACAGTGAATTAACCACACGCTCACACCCGACAATGTAGTCTGGTTAGCCAAATGAATGAATCTTGCGAGTCGGTTCTTTTTTACTGAAACAAAAACATTCACCGCCAGTGGAATAGCTGTATTCCTGAACGAATGATTCTTTAAACTCGGTTCACTGAAGCGAACCAACATCATAGAGCGCCAAAGTGCAATGTGATTTCAGAGCGAATGATTCTTATGAGTCGGTTCTTTGTAGTGATTCTGAATCAACCGGAGCGGTTATTGATTTATTTATTGACTTACTGAACATTGTTACTTTCGTCGTGTCTGAAGAGAAGCAAGGAAAGTTACTCTGTTATGGTACGTACATGTGAAAGTGTTCGTAAATGACTAGTTGTTTATATGACAGTAGTTAAAAATGTACATTGAGTTAATTTCAAGCTAATTAGTGGTAGTTTGATAAATGAAATGTTACTTCGTTGTAGTATTTTTATTGGTTTGCATTTATGCCACCTCTAAAATGTCTATGTAAACAAATCTTTTGATATAAATTTTTTACATTTATTTCTAATTTGAGTTAAAATAATGTTTTCTGGAATGGTTCCCATTCCTCATTTTTTTTTCAGATATTGCACTTTCGGCCTTAACTTTGTTTACATGCGTTTTGGACCTTATATTAGTTATAATAATCCAATTTGAAAGTGTAATGCTTGATCTTGATGTTCTACAGTGTGATATTAGACTATAAACTGCAACATAATCCATTATGGGATTGTGCAAATGTTTGATTTGCATGTGTCATAAATGCAAATGAGCTGTCTTTCATTTCAAACAGTTGTCCAAAGAAATTGTCCAGGAAAGTTATGTAATAATCTTGTGCGAGAGCTCTCACACACGTACACTAACACAAAGGAGCTGTATCTGTTTTCTTTTGTCAAGGAAGGAAGGGAAGTTGTTCGGTGGTTCTCTAACAATAGACTGGCCAAGTGCAGGGGTTGGATTTTTAAAGGCATGTTCAGGCACACATATATGAGTTTGTCATTCTCCCTCTCTCACACACACATCTCAACTAGAAATGTGTGGGTTTTATTTGGCAGAGGTTCTGCAAAAAGCAATGAAGCAAGACGACAACTCCAAATTGCTGCCTCCAGGGCTAGAGAGTTCAATTTAATGTCATTTCAGTTCACAATTTCATATATCTAGTGTTCACTAAGGGAGGGAAGAATAAGGAGAAGCTTGATAACATCATACACGTCAACATATTCTGGTTCAGATGGCACAGATTGTACCTTATTTCACTTATCCCCATATTTCTGGGCACTGGTTTTATCGTTAATGTTTTATCGTTAAGATGACATGTTAGATTAGTTATATGTATAGTTGTGTAATTAGTTGTATAGTTCGGTGTTTGAGATGTATCTTGATGTGACGTTAAGGTATTTGCGGCAGCAAAACAGCCAAAAGTTTTCATTTCTATTGCATATCTTGGAAGACAAAGTGATATCAGTTACCATCTTTTCCCTTGTTTTTCTGATTTGCAAGTTGTCTCCCACCGTTCTACTTTATCTGGCTATGTTCCCTCAATCTTTAGCACCAAATGTAAGCGTTCATCCTAAAAATAAACAAATCAGCATGCACTTTACAGTCCTGTGAAACAGCAGTTAGCTTGCTAAAAAAAGCGAGAGATGGAGAGAAAGAAATGATGTGAGAGAGTTGAGTAATAATAATGCACTATTATTAGCGTTGGCCACATGGAGTCTTCAGGGGGAAAGACAGAATAAGCAAAAGTGCAAAGATTTTGACTGAGAGAGTAGTGTTACATGTGCTCTTAATTTAACCGTTGGTGACTGATCCAAGACCCATTGTGTTTGTTTTGGTCAGACTTGCTGAAGTCTATACAAAAGTGGTTTCGGTCAATCCAAAGCTGGTTTATTTAAAGCAGGAGTTCACTAAAACTACGCATGAACCGTCATAACCCATCAAACTTCGCTGGCTTGCAGAGACAGTTAGTGGGAGCTCGTGTCAGTTTGCGTTGCGCTTCAGACTCTCCAGTCTGATTTTTCTTTTTCTCGCTAGCTCTTTTGTTTGTGTGTGGTCACACGGGTGGTCCATGTTTGATAGATTCTGACCTGATTTTGGAGTCTTGGAACACACACATGCCCAGCTGCCTCCGATGGACCGTCAGTCCGTCACAGGGCAGTAGTTCTTTTGATCTCCCCACCGTACCACTGCTGGCTTCCAAAGCTTAAAGACCTTCCATGCAATCCAATACTGCACAATGCACCACTCGTCTCCTTTGTCCACTATTTTCTTTAATGGTTGAGTGTCATGAACAGATCAGTTCTGATGGTTGCTGGTCTAACTTTCTAACTTTTTTTCATTTACAGCAAAAGCTTAACTTTTACTTTACTTATACCCTTTGAATCAATTCATGTTGACCATTGACCTGATTCACCCTATTAGCCAGGATTACCATTTAAATGTAGAAAACAATTACAGTACGTTTCCATTATCCAATGATAAATATGCAATATTGGTCAATAAAGGCCAACTTAGCTTGATGTGTAAAAATTGGACCTTGTCTTCAGGCAACATTCCTTTAAAGTTTTGGTTGGAGTGGAAGACTTTGGAAGTCTTAGAAGGTTCTGGGAAATTCCACCTGTCAGATTGAACTAAGTTCTATTGAATTTTTACTTGGGTATGTGTTGGTTTAATGGAGTTCACTTTCAGAACAAAAATGTACAAATAATTTACTCACCCCCTTATCATCCAAGATGTTCATGTCTTTCTTTCTTCAGTTGTAAAGAAATAGTTTTTTGAGGAAAACATTTTTTTAGGATTTCTCATCATATAGTGGACTTCTATGGTGCCCGCAAGTTTGAATTTTCAAAATGCAGTTTAAATGCAGCTTCACTGGGCTCTAAACAATCCCAGTCGATGAAGAAAGGTCTTATCTAGTGAAACGATCAGTATTTTCTAAAATAATTACAATTTATATACTTCTAACCTCAAATGCTTGTCTTGTCTAGCTCTGCGTGTACTCTATGTATTCCGGTTCAAGGCAGTTAGGGTACGTTGAAACACTCCCATCTCATTTTCTTCTCCAACTTCAAAATCATCCTACATAGCTGTTTTAGCTTTTTTTTTTTTTTGTAAAGTTTGATCTTCTTTGCACATTCACTTTGTAAACACTTGGCTGGAAATCCTGAAATGTTTTCCTCAAAAAACATAATTTCTTTACAACTGAAGAAAGAAAGACATGAACATCTTGGATGATAAGGGGGTGAGTAAATTATCTGTAAATGTTTGTTCTGGAAGTGAACTTTGCCTTAAAGTCTTTGCACACTGAGTCTGTAATTTTCGCATTGCGTTTTTCATATTCGTCAAAATTCGTCATGCACAGATTGTCACGCTGGCTCAGAATTGTTAAAACACCTCTCTAAATGCTTGCTACGGATGCGTAAACTTAGAAAATCGAACCTGATCTGAATTTTGGAGGCAGTGTGTAAACATGATTGACACAATCTGAGGTTGTATTTATTTTTAACGCGAACATTTCGGACAAGAATTTCGGACTCAGTGTGTAAGGACCTTTAGACTTAAAGAAATTTCTGATTAATTTTTTACCAAAATGCTGACACCCGGAATTTAAGAAAAATTTAAATAAAGTAATTAAATTTAGGTAATTGGAATAAATTACATATTTTACACATTGTTACTGCAATATCACTTTCAACATCAAACTATTTTAGGTAAAATTATTATTATTTTTTTAAATGATTATTTTTATTTATTTGCTTTTTTGGCCTTTTTTTTCTGCCAAAATGCGGTGCATCCCTGTCGGAAATGATTATTTTTCTGTCAGTAGCACTCCTAGGCCTGGTTTCACAGACGAGGCTTAGACTTAGCCAGGATTAGTCCATAGTTCAATTAGGAAATTAATGTAAAACATTTTATAAACATGTCTTAGAAAATCTTGAGACAAAACAAGGGCACTGACATATTTTAAGATTAATCAGTGCAATTTCTTTCATTTGAAACAGGTCAGATTTACGATTTAGTCTGGGACTAGACTAGTCTGTGAAACCGGGGGATATTTTTATTACTTAATCTTGGCTAAGGATGTAAAATATATCTCTGCTTATCAGTTATCAGACTATATTAGGGGTATTTTATCTATAGATGTTTCAAAGTATGTTTAAATTCAGAGAAATAAGTATTTTTAAGTAGTGTAATGGACCGTGTCATTGCGTCGCCTGCCAAAGATGTCATACACCCTTGATTTTCTGGTTTTATTTTGTAAAAAACATGGAAGACACTTTAATATGTTATGCATTTTATTAGACCGGTGACGAACGCACAAAATAGCATTATAACAGAACTTTCAACACACTCAGATGTATCTAGTATAATAAAACAGCGCTGCTTCTCCTACATATGCATGACTGCAAGAAGCAGACGTTTTTTGGGTTCTACGTCAGAATGCCAGATCCTGCGTCAGCAGCATCACACGCATTGCAGTACTCGTAAATAGCAGTGGAGACTGAAAAAATTTGTTGGATTAAGTCATTATTTTTGTTTTCTTTGCGCACAAAAGTATTCTTGTAGCTTCATAAAAGTACGGTTGAATCACTAACGGTTGATAAACGTTTTTGTTTGAAACGACGTGAGGGAGAGTAATTATTGACAGAATTTTCATTTTTGGTTGAACTATCCCTTTAAAGTTAATCTTAAAAGTATACAAAATTAATACTCTTCAATGTAATATTTAGCAAATCTAAAAATGTATATTTATTCATACTGTACATTACAATGTTGTGAAATTTAGCTGTAGCTTTTAAAATGGGGGTCTCCAGCCCTGATCCTGGAGAGCTATTGTCCTGCAGAGCTCATCTCTAACCCCTGTCAAACACACCTGAACCAGCTAATCAAGGTATTCAGGGTTGCTTAGAAAATTACAAGCAGGTGTGTTGAAGCACAGTTGGAACTGAAGTCTGCAGGAATGTAGCTCTGCAAGAGCAGGGTTGAAGACCGTAGAGCAACTGATTTTAGACTTTAGTGTTTTATTTTGAATAACATTGGGCATTACTCACCCTCATGTTGTTCCAAACTTGTAAAACCTTTCTTCATCTTAGGAACACAAATTAAGATGTTTTTGATGAAATCCGAGAGCTTTCTGACCCTGCATAGACAGCAACACAACAACGTATGACATGAATTTTATGTAGCTGCGAGCTTCGTGTGCAAAGAAACAAAAATAACATAAAACGTTGTTTCATGAATGCGCGTCGAAGACTGACATGGAAGAGAATAAGTTGTTGAATAAAGTTGTTATTTTTATGTCTTTGCACACAAAAACTATTCTCATAGCTTCATGAATTTACGGTTGAACCACTGATGTCACATGGACTATCAATGTCCTTACTGCCGTTCTAGACCTTAAACGTGGTAGTTGCATTGCTGTCTATGCAGGGTCAGAAAGCTCTCGGATTTCATCAAAAATACATAATTCATGTTCCGAAGATGAACAAAGGTCTTAGGGGTTTAGAACAACATGAGGATGAGTAATCAATGACAATTTTCTTTTTATGGTGTGTTGAAGCACAGTTGGAACTGAAGTCTGCAGGAATGTAGCTCTGCAAGAGCAGGGTTGATAACCGTGGAGCAATTGATTTTAGACTTTAGTGTTTTATTTTGAATTTATATTGACAAAAAAATCAATTATCGGTTATTGCCTAATTGGTGTCGGAGAATTTTAGTCCAGACATTGGGCATTACATAACAGACAGTTACACTACTGTAAATACAGCTAAAAGACTTCCATGTTTCCTTCTGAGGCATTATCATCCACGTAGATACTGAAGTCACTGAATTCAACACATGTGTACCACTTTTCACGCCAACATATTGATTAGCCCAGCTGTAACCCTGTACAATACGCTGTAAAGAGGAGCTGGATGAGGCATCCTGGCATTTCCCAGCATACATTAGAGTCAAAGTTGCAGTAGGCATAAAACTCAAAGTACCTTTATCCTTTTGTTTTTGGATCCATTTGACCTGGCTGACCTTGCAAAGAGCAATAATCATAATGCCTGTTCTTTCTCTACTGGATACTTACTTCCAAGCATTGATAGTGGTGGGTAACTCCTGATGTATATAAAAGATTTCAGTCTGAGAGGTTTTCTTGTTAACCTAATTGAGCGTTCCAGAAAGAATAGTACGACTCTATTATGAAGGAAAGAGGGCCACTTGACCTGTGTTTATGTACGTACTAAAGGGAGGACGAGGACGGGACACTCTTGGCATGATCATCTAGGCCTCGAAATTCCTGAGAAGACATGAGAGGCAATGGTGGGATCCGTTCACCCTTTTTAATTTGCCTCCTTGACAAGACCGTGATACATCAAGCATTTCACCCATCTCTAAACAATGAGTTTTCCCTCATAACAGCTTTGTGTATATTTCTCATCATCAAGTCGTGATAGTTGTGCTTTGCTCTATACACAGCGGTTCTTGTTGGTTCTTGTGCAGAGCGCTACCCAAAACACTGGTGGACCATATCGGTATGTGGCAGCTTTATGTAGTGTCTGATATCTTAACAATAACAGGTTGGATTACGTAACTGACAACAATAGAGCCTCTGTCAATCAGCACTCAAAACTATGGGAGGTGAAGATAAATGAACTGGAACCACTTGAACTTGGAAAGACTTTTTCCTCCTTTTTTTTGCAACGGATTTCAACATCAAGTTAGGACCTCCATCTCTCTTTATTCTTCGAATCACCAGATGATGCTGAGAATGAACTCTGGTGAACTCAAAAAACACGGAGGCAGTTACGGAAAGTCAATTTGTCATGCATCTGGACTTCACGCAGACTTTAAAACCTCAACCATAACAATTTCACAAGTTTCATCAGTATTTTCTATTAAAAATGACTTCATTGTTGTCAACCATGCACATGTGGTTTTTAGATTATGACACATGAGTTTAGTGTGTGGTGTTTAGTATATACAGATGTTTAAGACAATATCATGCTCTTTGAACAAATGCAAAGCTCCTTTCCAAGTAGAAATGGTTGACAATGTGCTGTGCTTTGACAGTATGCATTGGAAATTCATCCATTTTTTTTTTTTTACAGCCAAACACATTCAGATGGTTTTATTAGGTGTTTTAAGCAGCGTCTACTACCATTTGTGACCCAGGACCACAAAAACAGTTGTAAGTAACATGGTATATTTGAAGAAATAGCTAACAATACATTGTATGGGTCAAAATTATTGATTTTTTTATGCCAAAAATCATTAGGATATCAAGTAAAGATCATGTTCCATGAAGATAAATTGTAAATATTCTACAGTAAATATATCAACTTAATTTTTGATTAGTAATATGCATTAGTAGGATGCATGCATTGCTAAGAACTTAATTTGGACAACTTTAAAGGCGATTTTCTCAATAATTAGATATAATTAAAAAATAATTAAAAAAAATAATTTAAATAAAAAAAAAAAAAAAATATATATATTATATATATATATATATATATATATAAATATATAAATTTTTTTTTTTTTTTTTTTTTTTTTGCATACTCAAATTCCAGATTTTCAAATAGTTGTATTTCAGCCAAATATTGCCATATCCTTGCAAACCATGCATCAATGGATTAAAGAATTGACTTATGCCTGGTTTTGTGGTCCAGGGTCACATTTATAATGTTATATTAAAGTTCAGGAAGAGCATGTTTAGAGAATCAATTAACAAATTAAACTCAATTAGCATGATAGTAAATGTATATACAGCAAGTTTACCTTTGTCCCACAACAGTTTTCCAACATAACACTTAAATAACTATTCCTATCCCAGCTTGAGATGTGGGGGAGTTCTCTGGATTCAGGCTCCATTCCAAGCTTGGCGCCCTCCCCTCAGATAG
Source organism: Garra rufa (assembly GCF_049309525.1). NCBI lineage: Eukaryota > Metazoa > Chordata > Actinopteri > Cypriniformes > Cyprinidae > Garra > Garra rufa. The sequence goes on along the minus strand of NC_133378.1, from coordinate 1,024,111 downwards.
CACACTGAATTTGTTCAATCTGATTTTATGTAACTATGAAATTCATGATAAATTGCATTTACCACCAATTTTATGATGTTTAATAGTAGTTTTTGACACACAATTCATTCATTGAAATTCATTGATTACTTATCCTCATGTCGTTCCAAACCCGTAAGACCTTTGTTTATCTTAGGAACACAAATTAAGATATTTTTGATGAAATCCGAGAGCTTTCTGACCCTGCATAGACAGCAATGCAACTAACACGTTTAAGGTCTAGAAAGGTAGTAAGCACATTGATAGTCCATGTGACATCAGTGGTTCAACTGTAAATTTACAAAGCTATGAGAATAGTTTTTGTGCAAAGACATAAAAATAACAACTTTATTCAAAAATGTATTCTCTTCCATGTCAGTCTTCGACGCGCATTCATGAAAGTACCACAACGTTTTATGTTATTTTTGTTTCTTTGCACACAAAGTTTTCTCGCAGCTTCAGAAAATGAATTTCATACGTCGTTGTATTGCTGTCTATGCAGGGTCAGAAAGCTTTTGGATTTCATCAAAAACATCTTAATTTGTGTTCCTAAGATAAAGAAAGGTCTTATGAGTTTGGAACTACATGAGAGTGAGTAATTAATAATAGAATTTTCATTTTTGGGTAAACTCTTTAAGGTTTATCAACCCTCTGACTAGTCATTTTTAAACAACCTAAGAGTGCGGTCTCAATCATCATCAATCAATGTATGTGCGCGAATGTGTGTCGCTTTTTTCCCTCTCTGTCAGTATAATGAGCTTGGCCATCGATGCGTAGTGGGCCTGAACGGTCTTTCAATGCTGGATGTTAATTTGGAGTTTTGGTGCTGTGTTCATGCTGTTCAGCTGCTCCAGGGTTGAGCCTTGAATCCAGTGTTGAGCACCACACGTTTGGGCTTACTGATCCTCAGTTTGGACTTTCATGCGGTGCTAAAGTACCCTGTCAAAAAGTGCTTTGGTGCTTCCAAGCACATTGGGTCAAAATGTTCTGGGATGGAAATCAAAACTTTATTTCAGTTTACTCTTTTTGTCTTTCTCCAGCTTGTTCCTCCGTTCTTTCCCAATCAGTTTTTTTTCCCTGCTCATTTTTAAAGCCCTACCACAGCACAGCCCCCATCTCCCAGCTCTCTTGAGATAAGTTTGAAATGGTGAAGTGATATTTTAAGTAGTGGATTCTGTCATGTAGCATGCTGTGTCAAACAAGCTGGCTGTCAAAGTGCTACAGCGGACAAAGTATTGCAGTCACAAACTGCCCATACCAGTATCAGTGCTTGATTGTTTTACCACATGCACTGATTAGTATATCTGTAGCTGTATACTATAAGTTGCCTTGCAGGAGCATAGGAACGAGTTGAAAAAATAAAAAAAAGTTTCATTGCTTTTGCTGGAGCACGAAAAACTCTCTGGATCATGCTGGAGTACATGATCATCTGGTTTTAAACAAATTTGTGGAGTTTGTACAGCTTGAGTGCTGCTTTTATTAAAGAGTTCATGAACTGAGAAATCAAATTTCCCTTAATCTTTTGACATAACAGGTCAATGTTCTATAAACATCCTGTAAGTTTCAAAACTCAAAACTTTCTTGTTAGTTTAAAAACAGCTGTAATTGAAACCAAGCTCAGAAAACCTCTAGTTTTGGAATATGCCAGTTTATGACACAATAGTGAGGCGAAAGCCCGTCTCTGTAGGCGAAGATCAACGCCTGCTTCTACATCACTGCCTTTTTAGCCCAGCCCAGTGATATGTGCTTGTAACAGGAGAGAGGAAATACTATAGAGACGCAAACACAGGATTACTCCATCAACACAATCATACAGATGTCATTACATGATTACAAGACACGGTATAGTGTAAGTTGTACAATTATAGTCTTTAAATTGCCTTCCTTGTGATCCTAACACCGTATCTCGAATTCTTAGAGTATGTCAGAAATAGAACAGGACCTAAGTGTTTTTTAGTAAAAAATTTTTTAAATCTCGTAATTCTTAATCAAAATGTCATAATTCGATCCTTCTAAAATTATACATTTTTCTCTGCTAATGTATGCTGGAATTTAGTTAGCTTGCCTATTTCTTAGAAAGCTCCCATTCAGCCAGTCTGTCTCCAACCGATAGATTGAACCAAGTATATACAGTTAAGGTCAAAAGTTTACATACACCTTGCAGAATTTGCAAAAAAGTTAATTATTTTACCAAAATAAGAGGGATATTTTTTTAGTACTAAAGACCTGAATAAGATATTTCACATAAGACATTTACACAAGTCCACAAGAGAAAATAATAGTTGAATTTATAAAATTGTTTATGGATCCGTTTGTCCTGAACAATTAAACTGCCCGCTTTTCTTTAGAAAATTCCTTAAGGTCCCACAAATTCTTAGGTTTTTCAGCTTTTTTGTGTATTTGAACTCTTTCCAACAATGACTGTATGATTTTGAGATATGCAACTCTTACAGAAGATTCAAACACTCACTGATGCTCCAAAAGAAAAAAACGACGCATTAAGACCCAGGGGTGTAAACTTTTGAACAGAAGATTTTTCTTATTTTGCCTAAATATCATATTTTTCTCATTTAGTACTGCCTTTCAGAAGCTACAGAAGATACTTGCCTGTTTTTTAGAAGACAAAATAAGTAAAATTTACCCTGATCTTCAAATTCAAAAAATTTTCACCCCCCAGCTTTGAATGAGTTTTGTTTCCTTCTAAAGCATAAGTGAACGTTTGAACCTTCTGTAATAGTTGCCTACTATTACTTTACTGTTTATATTTTTTTTCATCTTCGATAGCTGTTTCACTCAGATGAATGTCACAGTATGGAAGAAATTAAGTTCCTGACTTCTGTTTCTCTGTGACTTATATTATGCATGTAAAGAAATATAAATGGTAAAGAAAACAATCATGTTGTATCATAAAAATGCAAAATACAAGCATTTTGCATTATTACCAATATATGCATTTAACATTATAGCAGTGGAGTTTTTTTGAATCTCTTCACCAAAAAGATTTGTTTGGCCTATTACTGAATAGTTCATTGACTCTCTCTGCAGGTTACATTGTTAGACCAGGAGGTGGTGACAAGTGAGTAATTTGTATTATGAGTGACTCATCGTTCACTCAACTGACTCGTTCAAAGATGCCTCACTGAATCAGTTTGTTTACATGTTAGTTCAGTAAGTCCAGCGAATGAAAGTTTCCTTTGCAACACCTAAATCCATGAAAACAGGAAAGCTGTCGCAAGCTTCAAAGAAAGTGAGACCAAAAATATGAGTTTATGAGTCATTCCCTTAAATGATTCATTTAAAAAACACGAATTTGCAAAACAAAATACCACTTTTTAAATGTAAGTGTTGCAAAGTGGTCATCATAGTTTATTTTTCTTATTAAAATATTAAAGTCTCTCTGTTTTTCTTGCAGGCTTTTGCACAGGACATTGGAGGTGCATGTGACAGCTCACACCAGTTGCAGGGACTCTGAGTATGGCCTTAGCTGGATGCCCAGACTACTTCCTCCACCATCCAAACTACCAGGTAAACCCTATTTTAGCAGTATCTGCATTGCTTCCTCTGAAGTCTACAGAGCTTTCAAGTTCAGCAGGGCACTGTGTCAGTGTTTCCTGACTGTTCAAGCGGAATATGCATGGAAAACCTGAACGCTCACATGCACAAATCCTCCTGAACCAGCATGAGGAGACTCGTCGCTTCAGCACAGCAGTTCCCAAGAGTTCTGTGGCATGTCCGCATGCCTTTTGTCGCCATGGCGTTGCCATGGTGCTGCACAGCTGACATGCTGACATGCAAAGTGGCGGCTGTTGCTATTTATACCCGGGCTACGCAGTCAGCTCTCTCTGTATTTGACTCTCCTTATCTTCTCTTTCTGTCTAATATGATTCCTTTCGTTTAACTTTTATAAACTATCCAGCACTTTCAGAAACTGTTTCTTTCTCAGACCCTCCCCCCTATTCCCTACCCCCACCCGGGTCGTCTATAGAAGTGGCTGGTGCTTGTGAACGTGGCAGAGCTCGAGTGTATACAGTGAAGGCAGGGGTCTGGGCCGCCCTCCGTCTGTGGCCGTATATAACTCTGCAGGGGGTTTCTCAGAGCCACAGGCACCTGGCCTGGATCTTCCCAAGCAGGGGGGCAACCTAGCCCAAATATTCACTTTAGGCATACACAACTCAAGCACCCTGGCTCGCGCTGTGGTTCTGCTCTTTTTCTTTTTGAAGCATTTAAAGGGTCCATATTCTACTTTAGCATTTATTTATTATAGCATCATATCTCTTTGAAGAACCAACTTACTTAACCCTTAAATGCATGAATGATTCGCCAGTCATTATTACATATTCGGGTTCAACTTCTGCAATAGCAAAAAAAGTCTCTTGATATTTTAAGAACAATTGCAGAAGAATAAAATGAAGCGTATTTTGTTACCTTTTAAAGCTTAGAAGGTTTCAGTTTAAGCAGATCATTTTACCATTGCCGTTATTCTCAGAGCGCACTTCCATAGTACATTTAGCATCTGGCTGATATTCGCGATATCAACCATATTCTCAACTATAGTTTTGTCAATATTTTGATCACTGGCCACTTATTCACCGCATCCACCATTGAATTTATATTTTATTGCGTACAGTAATTCCTCTGACGTAGCATTCAAACCAGTTAAATTTTTAATGATGATCTTCTTTTGTTTTAT
>NC_133378.1:980890-1018903 GCF_049309525.1 Garra rufa | reverse complement strand
GTAGCTCTGCGTGTAATAGGCTTGGGCAGTAATACGGTAATATGTGACACTGGACCACAAAACCAGTCTTAAGTCGCTGGGGTATATTTGTAGCAATAGTCAAAAATACATTGTATGGGTCAAAGTTATTGATTTTTCTTTTATGTCAAAAATCATTAGGAAATTAAGTAAAGATCATGTTCCATGAAGATTTTTTGTAAAATTCCTACTGTAAACCTATCAAAATGTAATTTTTGATTAGTAATATGCATTGCTAAGAACTTAATTTGTACAACTTTAAAGGTGATTTTCTCAGTATTTAGATTTTTTGCACCCTTATATTTCAGATTTTCAAATAGATGTATCTCAGCCAAATATTGTCCTATCCTAACAAACCATACATCAATAGAAAGCTTATTTATTGAGCTTTCATATGTTGTATATATCTCAATTTTGTAAAATGTAACCTTATGACTGGTTTTGTGGTCCAGGGTCACATATGGTATACCACGGGATCTAAAAATAGCAACGGTATCAGTTTCAATACCGTTATACCGTCATAAAACAATGCACTTATATAGGAGACAAGGATTAAATATTAAATATAATTTATTTAATGCCTAAAAATGCGTAGTGATGCGCGGCGCTGCGGATAATCCGCGGGTCGGTTAATAAAAAAATGCATTCTGATTATTTGCGGGTTTCATCAGGCAGACAATTTCATTTGTGTGTAGGTTTTGGTGACAGAAACGGTGACATTCCCTATAAAGTTTGAAGGGAGTTATGCCTGTGCTAATGCTATTGAGCACGGTAATGCAGGACGGCTTTGCGTTTACCCACTTCTCTGTTCAGTTGTGTCCTGCATTATACAAAATCATGACAGCATGAATAGCTAATTCAATCGCATGTTAATAAATTGAAATATTCCCTAAAAACACCCAGTAAAGACAGCGATGTGGTCAGGACCGTGGCGCCGTGGCGGCTTCTTTTGAAATACAGGTCCTTTTCAAAAAATTAGCATATTGTGATAAAGTTCATTATTTTCTGTAATGTACTGATAAACATTAGACTTTCATATATTTTAGATTCATTACACACATTTGAAAGTAGTTCTAGCCTTTTATTGTTTTAATATTGATGATTTTGGCATACAGCTCATGAAAACCCAAAATTCCTATCTTAAAAAATTAGCATATTTCATCCGACCAATAAAAGAAAAGTGTTTTTAATACAAAAAAAGTCAACCTTCAAATAATTATGTTCAGTTATGCACTCAATACTTGGTCGGGAATCCTTTTGCAGAAATGACTGCTTCAATGCGGCGTGGCATGGAGGCAATCAGCCTGTGGCACTGCTGAGGTGTTATGGAGGCCCAGGATGCTTCGATAGCGGCCTTGAGCTCATCCAGAGTGTTAAATTAGAAAATTAGTCATTAGGTGCCATGTTCAATATAGCTGCATTTTTGAGATCTCTAATCAGTTAAATAGCCGAAGTTATCACTCGGTTACGTCATTAACAACGGCCCTATATTGTTGAACTAATGTGGTTCAAACGACGGAGATGCCATGCATGCATGGTATGGAGGTTAACCAGCGAGTTATGTCGTTCTACGGGAAACGCACCCCAGGATGTTTATGTTAATTTGACTGTTGTATTTGCACTTTTTTTTTTATAAACTGCTATTTGTTGTTAATAAAAGTTGTTAACATTGTTGTAGTGTTTGGTATTCAGTTTCTGAACGGTATAGGCACAAGCCAACAGTTTGGTGACGCTGTCTGAACCTTACGTCATAATTTTTTTTTATTATTCACGGTAATACCGTATACCGGGGTAAAATAAGGAGGAGGTTTGACGGTATCAAAATTTGGATACCGCCCAAGCCTAGCGTGTGCTCTGTGTATTCCGGTTTAACCCTTAAAGACCTAGAACATTTTTGGGGCACCTGAGGCACCTGTATATTTCTTTGTTTTTTCAGACCTATTCTAGCAGTCAGCATCAATTGTCATATATCATTATAAACATAAGAACTTGAACTTTATGTCTAGCTAATTTAAAATTACAAATTTCCTTTTGTTTTCTCTAAAAATTAGTGAATTTCCAGAATTTTAGGAAAAAACGCTACCAACAATTGGGTGTTTTTTTACTGTGTACTCAAACAAAAACTCCTGAAGTTTAGATTTTTTTCTTTAAAAATTTGTATTTAGGTGTTTTACACTTCCAAATAAAATTTTGTCTATATATAACATTCCCCAAGCAAGTTATAGCCAATTATTACAATATTATTTAGGTGCTTTTCAGTGAAAAACAGGCCCATTTCGTTTATTGACAATATAGATCTGTCCAAAAACGTTTCAGGAGTAAAGTCATTGCAGAAACAGTGTTAAATAATAGCAAAACACAGTAAAAAATAATTTACTATTTCATAAATATATTCTTAATCCAAAAGATGAACAATAAACACAAATAGTGTAGAAAGTAGCACAAGAAAAAATGCACAAACTGTCTTGTGCAACAAAAAAATAAATAAACAATCCAAATTATTCACAAACTACACACAAAATGAGAGAGAAATATACAGAGTGCAACCGAAAAAATAGTACAAATAATCTTTAAAAACTATATAATAATTAGTTACATAATATAACAACCAAATAGATGGATCTGCTGGCTGTAGTCTGCGTCGGAATCTATTTTACCGGGACATCGCCTAGTGACCGAAAACCCACATTCCAGTGCTTTATCCGATATCTACTGTTGTTTCATCCTTGTTTTTGGTTTGTTTTATGTCAAAGGGCTCTGTCGTGAGTATTTCTGCACATTTTCAAAGAATGCTGTCATGCAAATGTGTTATTTTGCGTTTGTTTTCATGCACGCAAGACGCACTTTGCTTTCACTTTGCGTCTGTTCAGATCTGCAAAGAAACATACTAATCGGTGGTTCAAAAGACCAAAACCTATGTTTATTGGTTGAATAGATGACAGTTTGAACCAATCGGGGCACAGGGGTGGGACTAAGCATCAACAATCGTTCCTGTTTGGCTCAGAGGACCAAAACGTGTTGATTTCATCTGACGAATCAGTGCTGAGGAAATGTGATGACGTAATCACGCTTACTACGGAGCCTCTGAATATCCAAATGAGACAAATGCGATATCACTGAAAAGAGCAGACTCTGTACTTTACGAGACTTTTTAAAGCATTCAAATTGGATTAGCGGTTCAAAAGTTATTAAACATTTAAGACCAATAGTTATTTTTAGCCGCCGGCGGATGTCTCGGTCTTTGAGGGTTAAGACAGTTATACCATCTCATTTTCTCCTCCAACTTCAAAATCATCCTACATAGAGTAGAGTACACAGACGAGCATTTGAGGTTAAAAAGTATATAACTTTTAATTTTCTTTTGAGAAAATAACCAATCGTTTCGCTAGATAAGACCCTACTTCTTTGGCTGGGATCGTTTAGAGTCCTTTGAAGCTACATTTAAACTCCATTTTAGAAGTTCAAACTCTTGGGCACCATCGAAGTCCATTATATGGAGAGAAATCCTAAATGCTTTCCTCAAAAATATAAAATTTCTCTCTCAAAAAAATTTGTTTCGACTGAAGAAAGAAAGACACAAACATCTTGGATCATGACAAGGGTGTAAGTAAATTATCAGCATTTTTTTTCTGGAAGTGAACTTCTCCTTTAAAGGAGTAGGTCATCCAAAAACTGTCATCATTTACTCACCCTTATGTTGGTCAAGTTTCAAAAAGTATGCAAAAGCATCATAAAAGTATCATTAAAATATTCCATATTGTTCATACACTATATTCCAAGACATTTGGTTATTGTTCACTGGACCATTAATTTAGTTAAAACTAGAAAACTAGTTTTGTAAAGTAGATCTAGTTCGTTAAAAAATCTGATTCCGGAAAGCTGTCAGAATTCATGATCATTAATCATGAATTCAAATGTCAAAATTTTAAGTGAGTCACATTGTAAATATCAATCTGTTCCTTACACAAAGGAATCACATGACTTTAGAAGATATGAAATATAGACTAATTTGTGACCAATTTGCAAACAGTGATGATGTTTTTTTGTGGGTGGAGCCTATCTTGTGGCAAAAAATGTCAGTAGCAGTCTATGGAAGCCATGCAATAAATTAATAAAAAAAGGTACATTAGAGTTTATTTAAAGATTCTCACTAAATTCCTACAACTCTGTTAAGAAAAACCCACTACTGAGTTAAATTGGGTTATAAAAACTAGGAGATATAAAGTTGTTCCTGGTTTTTAGGGATGGGCAATTAATCAAATTTTACTATGCAATTTGTTGTTTTCAATGATTATGAAAACAAAATAATTGCGATAAACGATTAAAATTTGATGAAAATTAACCGTCAGAATAATTGACCGATTACTCAATTACTAAAATAATCGTTAGTGACCACTCTTCCATTTCACTCTTCTTGGTCTTATTTTAGGAATCCTTTTCCTTGACAGCACTGCACTTTCGCCCTTCCCTAAATGTTTAGTAGATTTCAGGAGGTTGTGAAAGTGCACTACAACATGTATTTTTATATGATTTATTTAAAAGTATATATCTATATATTATACGTAATATATTGTAACCTTATGATCTCAGTATTCTTTAAAAATATGTACTTTTTTTAACAATGGAAGAAAGTAAATCATAAAAGAACATCATACAGGTGAGAAAGTGATGACAAAATCCTCAATTTTGGAGTAAATGGTTCCAATAAACAGAAGTATCCACATTAGAAGCACACACTGAAGTTCTCATTTTATATAGTATTGGGGGAAATCGGTCAGACATCATCTCCTCTATATAATTTTTATGTTCCTACTTGAACTGTCTGACCTTCTCCATTTTTCTTCTCAGGACAATGTTGACCGTACCCCCTCTCACAGACCATCAAATCTCATCGGTTCAAGCTTCCAGCAATCATCCAATCGGAATTCACCTAATCACCCAGGTGGGCTTTTAAAGGGTCATTCCCCTGTTTTATTCCTGTACATTCAATTACTTGAGAACTGTTGCATTCTAAATGGCAACATCTAATTGGATTTCACAGGCAGCGTTTGTCCTCAGAAGCTTTGTGTAGGTCACTGGGTTCTGCAAGGTCACAGAAGTTCCTGGCGACCCTTTCGGTAGCCGCGGTGGTTGTGTGCACTTAGGGTTGTATATCCTCTACGAGCTGTGCAAGCCAGGGCCTTCCCCGAATCGCTAACCGTTTTATAGCCATGAGCAAGGCTGTTGGCCGCAGATCTTGTTGTGTGCATGAATGTGTGTGTGTGTGTGTGTGTGTGTGTGTGTGTGTGTGTGTGTGTGTGTGTGTGTGTGTCTCTGTCCTACTCTGCTCTCCAGATGCTGTCTTGCTTTAACGTGTCACTACCCTGAAGCATATAGATTTTTCAGAAAGCCACAGCAGGCCATTGTGAGTAGACATATATACATTGTGGGCTAGTTACATTGGTCAGGGTTGTAAGAAATACTGACACTGATATATGCATAAATGTTCTTGGCCGTCTATTGTTTTTATATAAAGATAATTTATAGTAACTTACCCTACCTCTTAAAGCAGAGGTTTGGAAACTGGGTCCATTGAGTTTTCAATGTGTGTGTGTGTGTGTGTGTGTGTGTGTGTGTGTGTATATAGATTTTCAAGTCTGAGGAAAAAAAATTTTTTTATATATATAGCTGTATTTGTATTTTAGGTATTTGGTCCCTCAAAAAAAACAAAAAACTCCTTGGTGTAAAATAGTTTTGAAACCCCTGGCTTAAGCAAAAAATGTGAAATTTTTACAGTTATATAAATTATTTATGATTCATTTTTCCGAATGAGAGCATCATCAAACTGAGATCAAAGGGAGAGTTTGTCATATTTAGTTAACTTCTCTACACAAATATGTATGCTAAGTAAACACCGTCTTGATGGTGACTTTTCATTTACTTCTACTGTTTATATTCTGAGGTAATGATGTTTTCTTTCCTCTGCTCTGAGCTTTGAATCCTCACACAAACCTCTCTGCATTTTTAGATGTTCAGAAAGACATTATTTAGCCTGCGTATTAAGCCCATTTCCGCCTGAGGACTGCAGACTGCTTCCTACTGGGCAGGGCGAGAGGGCAGTACTCCTGTATCCCATACATAGACAGACACACACTTGAGGATACACACAGTGTGAAAGCCTATAAATCTTTCTTGTTGTGTTCTAGTCATATGTGGCCAGCCACTGGATGTGTGGCTGTGTGTGTGCATGCTTGCACTTATATGCCTTTTTGTGCTCTATAAGTTGAGGCTGGAGTTATATGAGGTGACCTATATTCAGTACACACACAAAGAGAGAGGGAGAGAAAGAGAGCTGGGCACATGAGTTTGGACTGTCTTCTTAAACACAGTTCCACAGTGAGGAAAGGAAGCTGAAAGAAAAACAACAGGAAAGAGACAGTCAGTCTGTATTAGCCTCTGAAGAGAACTGTGTATCCTCTTAAAAAAAATCTGCTAGCTAGGAATCTTCCTTATAAATTGCTGATGTTATAATTCATTCTTTAACCAAGTGGCCATTTATTTGAACTGTATTGTTTGTTATTGTTAGCTGTTTGACGAAGTTTATAGTTAATAATAAAGATATTGTGTCCCTCATACAATGAGGAGTGAACTTAGGGTTGTAAACCATTCAGAAACGTTTGTCAAACCACTGAAATAGACATGCCCCCTCTTCCTAAAACCCTGCCCTTAAAAAAATAAAGTGCAGTCGAGAGTTTAAAGTCGGCATGAAACAGAAGTCGCGATAGCCTTTTCTTTTCTATTGTGACATATATCCAAGTGAAACGTCTTCTGAAATTTAGGGGGAAATTTGACCCTTCGCCTGGAGTTTGATTGACAGGCGATCTGACCAATCATAATGCTATTTTGTCCAAACAATCCAAACAGGAGAGTTAGATTAACTTTCTTCTGTTGAAACAAGTTCATTAATGTTTATTTTAGCTGTACAAACGGCACGTTTTGCTGCTTGATATTGCAAACTGGTGTGTCTTAACATATTATTTTAATGTTTTAAAATGATCTAATTATGAAGACACTGGTTTCTAGTGCAAACCGTTTTACTGTTTACTGCTCATTGTTATTCTCGTTATTTTGCTATAGTGGCTAATGAACCAGAAATCTCACCCATAGGCTTACTTCCACGTTGACGAATAAGGTGGATATATAGCATGGTAATACTATTGTTTTTGAAGTAAAAGTAACCTTACATGGTAATACCTTGGTATATTATGGTAATATTTGTGTTTGTTAGTAGTGTGATTGTAAGCCTAAAGAAAGTGAAATGAAGAAAAGAGGGAGTGTTTGGAAAGACGAGGACAACTTTTAACAGCTCTCAAAGCATATTTGGACCACTTAGCACTGAGAGCGGTAAATGGGAAGATGTTCTTTGACACTTGTACTCCTTGTACCTATTGAAGATCTTGTACTAGTACCTCATTGTTTTACAATCATATTAATCTTTTTTTTATGTGCATGTTTGCATTTGAGGAGACTGCTTTTGCGCACAGAGCACTTGCCGAGCTCTCTCCTTATATACACAAACACTTCGACTCGGACATGCGGAAGTGTGTGGGTCTGGGGTATGTATGGAATGCACCACTCGGACGCTGCTGGTATTCTAGAGGAAGTCAGAAGCAGAGCTTTGACTTAGACCTGTTTTCGAATCGCCCTCTCTGATTGGTCAGTTGTCAGTTGCTGAGGTAACTCGGGTGTTGCTAGGAAGCTAGATAAGGTAAAATTATCTAGCTAGCTTAGTTAAAGTTAGCATGAAACACATTCATCTGCCTCCACTTTTGAGTGCAGCGGCCACATTTCAAAATCAATTCAACAGCCAAAGAATGGAGCCAAGTTCCCACTTTTTTTTCTTTTTCAATAATTGTTAAACTCTGACATGCGTCAAAACACAGAATAAAAGTTCTGTCACCATTGGTTTTATCGTGACTATATTTCAGCTAGCTAAGCATGATTCCAACTTTTACTTTTTAGGGGTTCAAATGTGTAGCGCTGAGATATCAAACTCAAAATCTGAGCTCGCAGGACAAAAATGCGGAGCTTGGTGGTGGTATAAGAGGGAAAAAACATAAAATTGGCTATATATACATATAATGTATAATGTCTTGTTCCCAAGTGCCACAAGTGTCTATAAGGACATTTTGCATATCTCAAAAAAACATGGCTGCCATTGGCCGACAAATTTTGAGCACCTGTTAGACAAGGTTAACACAGGCTGATCGGAACGAAACTCTGTGGGCCTGTTCACTCACTGCCCAAATGTCTGAGAGAAATTTGAAAGAAATCAGCCACTGGGGAGTGCGAAATCACTCAACTCCCAAACCGTCAGTCGCCGGCAAGTGTTTTATGTCATTGGAATCCTTGGCTCACTCTGGACAGATTCGATCGTGAGCCTGTTGAAATTTTCATAAGATATCAAACTCAAAATCTGAGGTCGCCGGACAAAAAACGTGGAGCTTGGTGGCGGTATAAGAGGGAAAAAACATACAATTATTCCTAGATTTTTTGATCAATCTGGAAAGAAAAAGACTGCAGTACAATTTTCTGGACTTTCTAGGTCAATAATTATCCTTTTTTTTTTTTTGATATTTTCCCTTTGGGAAGCTATAACGGAGGCGTTTAGAAGAGGGGCCTGTCCAAATTTACTCAGCATCCTATAAAGCCTAAAGGAAAACTCAGAACTTCACGAAACCTGGTGAACACATTTGACAGGTGATTCTAAACAAATATGCAAAGTTTTAAGGGGATCGGACCACAGCTGGCGCTATAACAGTCATAAATGTTAAAAAAACATATTCCTATGGCAAACTACCTGTATTTGCCAAAAATGTTTGTTTTTATCATTGATGTAGGTGGTTACAGGCTTGCATTGCTTAAACAATGTCTTTTTGCCATATTTGCTTAAATGCCTTAAAGCGCTTCAACCCCGGGAATAGCTGCTTTTCAGCTATATTCTGTGTATTTGTGTCTGATAGCAACAAATACACCTTCTCTTTCCTGGATCGATACGGGACGGCACATTTCAGCAATGGTAACTGTTCGTACCGATGAAGGAAAAGCACTTTAATGGCCCATGTTGCACTAGCATTACATTTAGCATGATTTGCTAACCTTTTAAATGTGCCAGTTGTTTGAGGGAATCACTCGAGGGCCTTAAAAGCTTGGTTTTTATGGGTCTTGATTGCACAAAGTGCTTCTCAACTAATGGGTCGTGACCCAAAAATGTGTCTCAGTGCTGCTTTTTGATAAGGTTGTTGTGGACGGCAGGGGAAAAACAATGCTAAATGCTAATTATAAAATACTGTTTTGGTACTGCAAAAGGTTACCACTTGAGGTCCTGAGGCAAAACCAGTTGAGAATCACTAGGTTAAAGTATTCCAGGCATCAGCCAAGTTAGTGAAAATACACATGCCGACTATTGAACCTGTCCTGCTTGGTTCATTTAACAAGCATGTGCCGTTATTACAGAGCAATTCCACAAACCACCTGCTGTTCCTCCCACAGAACAGAATGTATTGTGATTATGTGTTTTGTGAGAGGAAGATTGGTGGACTTTTGGTTTTGGAGACGTCAGTGAGTAATGTTGTGGGGCCATTGACTCAAGATGAATTGCTCAGAGTTAGATTTGAGGGGTTTGATCACATCAGGGAACACTGGGAAATGTGGCCAAAGCACTGACCACTTTGGTGTTTACTCATTTAATTTGATACTGCCATCTTGTGGCTATTTATTGTTAGTGGCATTGCATAGTTTTCATGGTTTATTCAAATACTGTTTTAATAAATACATTAAATCTTGATTACTGTACCAGATACTTAATGGCTATGTGCAAGATATATAAGCATTTTTCCACTTAACAATCCATATTCAAAAGAAAATGACTTGAAACATGAGGAAACGGGTAGCTAAAGTTTTTGCCTCAACAAAAAGTGATATCAGCTTCTGAAATTCTAGGGCACCATCGAACCATAATGCATATAGAGAACAAGTCGACACAGTGGTGAATATTCTGTGGTCGATCTGTCAAAGTGTATCCAAAGGCTTGGCTTAAAATTATCCAGGAGGCCTCAGTGAATCCTAAAAAAACTCAATGTGGGGAGCAATGTGGAAACCACTGCTAACCAAGAACATAAACGCTCATCTCTCATCTGCCAAAGAGCACCTGGCTGATCCCCAAGACTTTTGGAAGAATGTTTCGTGAGTCAAAAATGGAACATTTTGGATGACACGCATCCCATTATGTCTGGCATGAAGCTAAAACAGCATTCCACAATCTAAGAGCATCTACCAACAGTCAAACGTGGTGCTGCCAGTGTGAGAATGACTTGCTTTTTCAGAACTTTCCATGATTGATTTAATGGTTAAGTGAAATTGTGAAATCAAAGTGAATAAGTAAATAACCCTAATGAAATATTGATGTGGTGGTGCCATGGTTCAGTGCAATGTGACTTGTGACAATGTGACCCTGTTCAGGAGTTTAGGGGCCTCAAGATGAATTTTTTGTTTATTAAAATGGCTCTTCAGCTTGACAAATGAAAGTACAAATATTATGCACAGTCTCTAATCAATCATTGATTATTATGCATATTATATAAAAGTATCCTATTGTGAATTGAGTGTATTTCTGAGGCTACTGATATACTTTTGTGGCTTGTGAATGACCGAAGACTCAATCTCTTTCTCTTTCCATGCATGTTTTGTTTTGCTGCAGAGGATGATGTAGATCTGGAGGCCCTGGTGAATGACATGGCCTCTCTTTCGTCCTATGAGAGCATCTATGCAACCTGTGGGAGCCAGCATTCGGACTCTGCCCCCCTCTTGCACAGTACTGATGGCAGTGGACTCCATGGCAACAGAGTGGCCCCACTGCCACGGGCCCCTAGTAATAAAGTGACCGCCCCCCACTCTCCAGCCCAAAAGCTCCGGCGATCACAGCCAATGCACATACAGGCCGTCAGGTAATGTATATGCACACATCGAAAAGTGTATGTCTGTAAATTTGTGATTTCCGGGCCTGGAAAATCGTGCAAATTTGAGTGAATTACTTTTTTCCTACATTACTTTAAGAAAAAACACAGTATCAAAAATACAGTAAAAACAGTAACATTGTGAAATAACATTATGAAAAATTTATGTTTTGATATATCTTAAAGGGTTAGTTCACCCAAAAATGAAAATTAGCTCATTATTTACTCACCCTCCAGGCATCCTAGGTGTATATGACTTCATTCTTTCAGGGGAATCCAATCGAAGTTATATTAAACATTATCCTGGCACTTCCAAGCTCTATTACGGCAATGGGTGGGTGTTTCTTGTCAACAGGCCAAAACAAGTCTAATAAAGTGCATCCATCCGTAATAAAAAGTGCCCCACATGGCTCCGGAGGGTGAATAAAGGTCTCCTGTAGTGAATCGATGCGTTTTTGTAAGAATAATATCCATATTTAAAATAATAATCACTATTAGGAATTGGGAGTACAAAACGAGGATTTGTAAAGAAAAATGTTGGAGGATTTCGATATAAGACATGTGGAGACATTTTCTTTGCTAAAGTAAGGAAGCTTTGCTTCCTTGGCTCGT
Organism: Garra rufa; assembly: GCF_049309525.1. Taxonomy (NCBI): domain Eukaryota; kingdom Metazoa; phylum Chordata; class Actinopteri; order Cypriniformes; family Cyprinidae; genus Garra; species Garra rufa. The sequence goes on along the minus strand of NC_133378.1, from coordinate 1,007,279 downwards.
GAAAACCAATGTTTGTTTACAGGAGCAAAGCAGGCTAAATGAAAAGTGATTATTATGTTTTAAATATGGATTTTTTTCTTACAAAAACACATCGATTCACTATAGGAGGCCTTTATTCACCCCCGGAGCCATGTGAGGCACTTTTTATTATGGATTGATGCACTTTATTGGACTTGTTTTGGACTGTTGACAAGAAACACCTGCCCATTGCCATAATAGAGCTTGGAAGTGCCAGGATAATTTTTAATATAACTCCGATTGGATTTGTTTGAAAGAAGGAAGTCACTATACACCTAGGATGCCTTGAGGGTGAATAAATAATGGGCTAGTTTTTATTTTTGGGTGAACTAACCCTTTAAAATGAGTCATTACTCCAGTCTTCAGTGTCAAAGAAATAGTTTAGAAATTGTTCTAATATGCTGATTTTTGCTCAACAAGTATTTCTTATTATTATCAATGTTGAAAACATGTGTGCTGGTTAGTATTTCAAGATTTTTTGTTTTTAGAAAGTTCAATAGAACAGAATTTAATTTAAAAGTGACCCTGGACCACAAAACCAGTCATAAGGGTCAATTATCTGAAATAATTGAATAAATCATTTCTGAAAGCTGAATAAATAGGCTTTCCATTGATGTATTGTTTGTTAGGATGGGACATTTGGCTGAGATACAACGATTTGAAAATCTGAAACCTGAGGGTGCCAAAAAATTTGGGAAAATCGCCTTTGAAATTGACCAAATTAACTTTTTAGCAATGCATATTACTAATCAAAAGATTAGTTTTCATATATTTACGGTAGGAGATTTACAAAATATCTTAATGTAACATGATCTTTACTTAATATCCTAATGATTTTTGCCATAAAAGAAAAATCAATAATTTTGACCCATAAAATGTATTTTTGGCTATTGCTACAAATATACCCATGCTACTTAAGACTGGTTTTGTGGTCCAGGGTCACAAGTAGATTTTATTTGTGCATGTAAAAGTCTTTACTGTTACTTACTAATCATTTTAATGCAGTTAAAATGCATCCCGGCACTTATTATATTTAATTTAGTTCAATGTAATAATACAAAAGTGGCACTTTTATTATTATTTTTTTAAATAAAGTATTTTAAATGATTTAAAATATAGTTTATTAAAAAAAAAAACATTTAAATAATGTATGTTTTTATTCATTATTTTTTTAATTTGAAATATTTATCAGTGGGTTGATTTGGATCTAAGAAGCAGTATTTACACTCTCCCCTAAGGCACTATTGGTTATATGTTATGTATGTGTGCTACTTTTTAAAGTCGTCTTTCGCTTCGTAGTCATGATCCTTTCTCTCCCCAAAATCCTCTCAGACTGCTTGTTCTAATCAGCTCTTTTACACCTCACCTTTCTGCAGGGCTTCTGTATCGTTCGCTGTCTTTCATCAGCTCTTCTCTGATCTCCATGACAGCTGGGTGTAGTTTCACACGCATACACACACCGAGATGGGTTCACTCAGAGGTTCCCGTCTCTACACACTCACACAGACACACAGTCTTCTTTCGTTCTGACTCGGCCATGAACCCTGAACGGCCCACCCCCTGCTACGGTTCGGATTTTAAAAATTCCCTCAGTTATTCCCTCAGTTATTATGGTCGCTCCAACTGCGCTGAGGCAGTCATGTATTATTCCCAGTCTTATTGATGTAGATCAAAGACCCGAAGACGAGTTTAGCATCTGCAGTCTATGTGTCTGTCTGTTGAACTCTGTCGAACCGGTTCTCGGTTGGCTAAGTGGGTTTCAAATCGCTTGGTTTCATTCATATATTCTGTAGTAGAATCCGTAATGCAGCGGTGAGAATTTCATGCGGATCCTTCTGATTTATTTTTTATTAGCCTATCGCTTTACACCACTGAAGTTTTCAAGGAACTTTAGGGCTTTAATTCCCTGCTCAGTTTCATATTGATTAGAACATGGATGATTTCGGGAATACTGAACGGTTAATAAACTGATGCGATGTTAAAGGATTAGTTCACCCAAAAATGAAAATTGTGTCATTAATTGCTCACCCTCAAGTCATTCCAAACCCGTAAGACCTTCGTTCATCTTCAGAACACAAATTAATGTATTTTTGATGAAATCCGAGAGCTTTCTGACCCTGCATTTTATGAAGCTGGAGTAACCTGAGGGTGAGTAATTAATGACACAATTTTCATTTTTGGGAAACTGTCCCTTTAATGAACTGACAAGGAGGTTCGGTTAGATGTGTTAGCACTAAGAATTTTAGTGTTTCGAATGGTATGTATTTTTGAAAAATTTTATAGTACAGTCTCTCTCTTTTTTTTTTTTTCTTGTTTCTCCGTGTCACACCTGTAGGCGACTTCAAGAAGAAGAGTTGCAAGTTCGTCCGGCGTCTTTGCCAGCTATTCCGAACCCGTTCCCTGAGCTCTGCAGCCCCTCGGGATCTCCTGTGCTGAGCCCTGGATCTCTGCCACAGCCGTCGGAGTCACATGTAAGAGTTGAAAACAGACACTGCGCTTTGAGCCCTGTAGCTACTATCCATCAGACACGCATGCGATATTATATGAGTGATTTATTGCAGGTAGGAGACTTAAACCTAACTTCCCTGTTTCAGTATGTCTGGCATGCTTGTATGTTCTCATGTACATAAAAACCTGAAGGTGTACAGTGAGGTTAAGAGAAACTAACATTGACTGGACATTCTTCAGCATTTAATGACATTTCTATGGTATTTGTCTGTCTCTGCAACTAAAAACTAGTCTCACCCTACTTTGCATGGACGCCTGTAGCACATTGCTTGTTTCAAAACTTAGTGTGCTGCAAGATGTCTTGTTATATCTGTTATAAGCACAGTGCGCAGTTTTTTACTTAAAGGGATAGTCCACCCAAAAATTTAAATTCTCTTATTGATTACTCACCCTCATGTCGTTCCAAACCCGTAAGACCTTCGTTCATCTTCGGAACACAAATTAAGAAATTTTTGATGAAATCCGAGAGCTTTCTGACCCTGCATAGACGGCAACGCAACTACCACATTCAACACCAAGAAACGTTGTTAAAATAGTCCATGGTGACATCAGTGGTTCAACCCTAATTTTATGAAGCTCTTTTCTGTGTCAGCCTTTGCCATGTGTTCACGATATTACCACAATGCATACATGCGCATTCCTCTGATTGTAAACAAGACACAGCGCATCCTACAGCAGAACTCTGGCTTGTGCCAGTGGAGACTGACAAGGAAGAGGAGAAATTGTTGAATAAAGTGATTATTTTTGTTTTCTTTGTGCACAAAAAGCTTCATAAAATTCAGGTTGAACCACTGATGTCACATGGACTATTTTATCGATGTCCTTACTACCTTTCTGGGCATTGAACATGTCAGTTGCATTGCTGTCTATGCAGGGTCAGAAACCTCTTGGATTTTATCAAAAATATCTTAATTTGTGTTCATAAGATAAATGATGGTTTTACGGGTTATGAACGATATGACTGTAATTAATTTTCATTTTTGATTAAACTATCCCTTTATAGTAGCCTATGAAGTATTTAGCTTATCCTCAAGCTCTACTTGAGGTACACAAACACTTAAAGGAGAAGTTTACATCCAGAACAAAAATTTACAGATAATGTACTCACCCCCGTGTCATCCAAGATGTTCATGTCTTTCTTTCTTTATTTGTAGGACATTTTAGGATTTCTCTTCATATAATGAACTTCTATAGTGCCCCCGAGTTTGAACTTCCAAAATGCTGTTTAAATGCGTCTTCAAACGATCTCAAATGTGGTTGTAAACAATCCCAACCGAGGAAGAAGAGTCTTGTCTAGCGAAACGATCAGTTATTTTATTTTTTAAATGACAATTTATATACTTTTTAACCTCAAACACTTGTCTTGTTCTGTCTGAACTCTTTTTTTCTGGTTCAAGACAGTTAGGGTACGATGAAAAACTTCCCTCTTATTTTCTATCTCAACTTCAAAATCTTTCTACATCGCTGTTTTACCTTTTTTGTTAAGGGTGTTTGATCTTCTTTGCATGTGCACTTTGCAAACACTGGGTTGGTACTTCTGCAGTGATGTAGAATGATTTGGAAAGTATTTTTTAAGGTTGAGGGAGAAAATAAGAATGGAGTTTTTCGACATACCCTAACTGTCTTGAACAGGAAATAACACAGTTCAGGTAGAGCAAGACAAGACGAGTGTTTAAGGTTGAAAAGTATATAAATTGTAAAAAAAAAAAAAAACATGATGGTTTCGCTAGATAAGAGCATTTGGGATTGTTTGAAGCCGCATTTAAACTGCATTTTGGAAGATCAAACCTGTGGCACCATAGAAGTCCACTATATCGAGAAAAATCCTGAAATGTTTGCCTCAAAAAACATAATTTCTTTATGGCTAAAGAAAGGCAGACATGATCTTGGATGACAAGGGGGTGTTCTGGAAGTGAACTTCTCCTTTAACCTTTGTATTAGAAAAACTCAAAACAGTAAAAGTGTGTATATGCATACAGGACAAATGCATTACTTAATACTTAATAGATTCTAATTCTTTAAGTACTGCCTTTCACATTATTTATTTCATTTAAATAATTTCTTTAAATCAGGGGTGCCCAAACTCTGTCCCTGCCGGTGTCTGGCAGAGTTTAGCTCAAACTTGCCTCATCACACCTGCTAGGAAGTTTCTAGTATGCCTAGTAAGATATTGATTAGCTGCTTCAGGTGTGTTTAATTAGGGTTGGAGTGAAACTCTTTCTTTGTCTCCTCACAAATGTTCAAGACCTGGTTACGGCCTTGCTAAGATGTTCTGATATGCAACCGGGGTTAAATTGATCTAGGATGATTCAAACATCTATCTTGCGTAACTAAAATTGTTTCATATTGTTGCGCAGCGTGTTTTTCCCATAAGGATTGTTTCAAATCAGTCACTACTGAGGTTACATTTCAACTTGGATGCTGCCTTAGAAGGTAACAGCCAATGTAGACAGTGGAGCAGCTCGCTAGGTTTTAGTACAGAACAAATGACTCTCACAAAGCTTATCAGGTTGCAGGCGCACAGAGCGTTTCCTCTTTAATCTCCTGTACGCCCCACGCACACTTTTTCGACTTCACGGGGTCAGCCAGAGGGGTTGTTTTTAAAGCCTGTACTTTTCAAGTGTGTACTATTGTTGTATAATGAGTGCCCTACGAGATAATGTGTGCATCGGTCAAGCATTGACGCGAGTGCGAAATCCTGAACGGAAAAGTGTCAGTCTCTTTTTTTGGCCCTCGACCCCATCATATCTTTCCTTAGCATCCTCTGAGCGGAGACTCTTTTCTTGGCGATGAGAGTTGCTTTCCTTTCACACGCCGCTTGCGTTTCCACTTGCGAGTGTGTGTGGATGTGTATATTTGTCCAGGTCTGTGCCAGCAGTCAAAGCCCTTCCTTCCTCCTTCCTATCCTGTCTGTCCTTTCCCACAATTCCTTGCCTTAAGCTCTCTTTCCAAAGGGAAAAAAAACTTTATTTATGCTCGTTGGCATGCACACGCACATTAGAGAGATGGTGTTTTGTACGTCCTCTCTCTAAAGCGGTCCTGGAGCTTTGAGAAGTGAAGTGTCATTGTGGGGACGGCCCTGTGTTTCCAGTTCCTCACTGGGAGTGACCTCACCTCGGGTGGGGTGACATCTTGTGATGTCCTGTATGTGCTGGCTGACTCTATTTCTGTCTTTCCATGTGAATATGATCATTTTGTTGTCGTCAACACCCTGAGGACAGTCTATCCATCACTCCTTTGTCCAGTTTCTATTTCTCTCTATTCTGTCTTTCCAATCACCTACGGCCCCATCAACTGCTATACACTACTGCATTTCTTTAGTTTGTTCTTTGATTCATTTATTTGCTCCTCCTTTTTGCTCTTTTTTTATTATTTCATTGTTTGTTTGTTCCTTTTAATTCTTTTTCAGGTGTTTATTCTGGTTGTCTTTTGTTGTTTGTTTGTTTGTTTGTGTGTTTTGTTTACTTTCATTGTTTTGTTTGCTTGTTGTCTTTTCATTTTGTTTCTTTTTCTTTTGTGTTTTTGTTAGCTTGTTCATTATTTTCTTTGTTCTTGCTTATTATTTTTTCTTTATCCATTTAGTTTGTACTTTTTGTACCTTCTTTCTTTTTTCATTCTTTTGTTTGTTCCTTCTTAATTCTCTTTCAGTTGTTAATGTTCTTTTGTTTACTTTCTTGTATGCTTGTTGTGTTTCATTGGTTTCTTTGTTTATTCTTTTGCTAGCTTAGTTTGTTTGTTCTTTCATACGCCCTTTCCTTTCCTTTCATTGTTTTTTTTTTTTGTGCGTTCTTCTGTTCTCTTGTTTTTTTGTTCCTTCTTTTATTCTCTTTTGTTCAGTTTGTTCCTCCTTTCCTTCTTTGGTGTTTATTTGTTAGCTTGTTTATTCTTTTTTCGTTTTTGCTTTAGTTTTTTCTTTATCATGCTTTTTCTTTCTTTTGATCATTTTGTTGTTCTTTTGTTTTCTTTTTCTTTATTCACTGTCTGTTCATTTTGTTCTCTTTGTTTCATTTCCTCATTCTTTTGTTGTTTTTTATTTTGTTCTTTCATCGTTTCGTTTGTGCATTCTTTCAATCTCTTGTTGTTGTTTGTTTCTTCATTCCTTCTCCTTTGTTGTTTAGTTTGTTTGGTTCTTCTTTAGTTCCCTTTAATTGTTTTGTTTGTTCACTTGTTAGCTTATTCATTCTTGCTTATTCGTTTTTTCCCTTAATTAATTCTTTAGTTTGTACTGTCACTGTCTTTTGTTCTTTCTTTCAATCTTTTGTTTTTCTTTCTTTTGTTCATTTTGTTGTTCTGTCTTTCTTATATTCTTTCTTTAGTTTTTTTAAATTATTTTTTGTCTTTCTCTCCTAAATTAATCCCAAAGGCACTGCAACAAGCTCAGGTGGAAATATTCATCCAAGTTGGCAGATGAAGCTGAATGTAGTCATTTGTTAAAGGGGTTATCGGGTGCCACATGCACTTTTACAAGCTGTTTGAACTGAAATATGTGTTGGGAGTGTGTGTACACAGCCACCTTAGAATGACAAAGATCCACCTAGTAGTTTTCTTTTAATTAAGTAAAATAATTTGCCTCTTCTCATATCGAGCCGTTGCCTCTCAGATGCTTGTCGTTGTGGCGTAACACCGACAGAGGCCGCTCCTGCGATAGTTGATAGACAGTAGTGTTTTAGCATAGACCCGCCCAGAGTCAGAAGTAAACTGACAGCACTGAGGGAATGTGACTGCCGATCTACCTAAATGGGTTCGTGTTTACGCGAATCATTTCTCACCATACTGCTTTAAAAACGAGGGTCAGTATAAAGCAGTTTTGGCGAAGCTGCTGCTGAAAAATGGGTCTGTAACTATTCGTGTTCTTACTTCATCTCCACCAGAAGAAGTGAGTGTAATTTCTTTTTATGAATCTTTGCAAATTGCCTTTTAAATAATGTGCTAAAGTTAGCGCGTTTTACGATGAATGCGGCTAAAATGTAACTTACACTCTCAGAGTCTTTTCTATGTACTTCCATCTCAATATAATTCATAATCGCACGTTTATAATGAACAATGCATTAAGGTGATTGTCTATATACAAACCGTGTACGTTGTAGTAAAACTACATTAAGCTTAGCTTTGTAACGCTAGATGGTTTAAAACGGTGTCTGTTAAGATTAAGATGTCATCATGTACAATTATTTTAAGTCGTTTTGGATCAGTTATAACTGCATTAACGTTAACGAAATACCTGCAAAAGTGTTTACAGCCCGCAACTGCATACGAGTAAAGACCATATACATTTATGTATTTCAATATTAGGACGGGGTAAGTTATGTTAACCGATCACATTTTGCTCTCATTCAATCAGCTGAACACATCACGTTCGTCTCTATACCTCAGTAAACGGTCTTAGTACACTACCCTGACATACCCTTATACAAAGATAAATCAAAGTGACATTAAGTTTACTAACCATTCAGACACGTCCAGTATAAGCCGTAATTGCCGAACTTCTTTGCGGGTGTCATCTTGTTTCGGTTCCAACTCTGGTTTAAATTAAATTTTAAATGGATGGGGTTTTACAGTGTCTTCAAAGCCCCCCCTGTGCCATTTTCCCCCAAACTATACAACTATACCCCCAACTGTTGTCTAGGCAACACCCGGTGTGCTATGTAATGACACGCCCCACAGAACTGAGGGGCGGGGTGAGCAGAGGTTCATATCATTTAAAGGGCCAGGTACTGATATCGCTTGCTGAGAACGGAGGCATTTTTTACCAGGATTTTTTTACACTACCATAGAGAATTTTTAATCAAAGTATATTACAAACTTTTCATTAGGACCCTAAAGCATCATATTAACTTGTGGGAAATGGGCATCCATTGACCCCTTTAATATTTTCTTCAGTTTTGACCTATATTGATAAAAAATAGAGTAATTTAAAAATGTGGTAGTATATTATCACCCAGTATTTGTGTGTGCAATGTTTTTCTTTGTTTTCAGATTTAACTTAACAAAATCCTCATCAGTTTCTATGTGCGTCGCAAACATGCAGTGGTGTTGATTTTAAGATGTGCGCTTTTCACGGTGTTGGTCCGCCATAAAGACTATTTATACTAGTATTACTATAGTGCCTATTTTGGTAGTGCTACGAAGCACGCTGTGTACTTTATGCTGTAGTGTGAGTGGCAATCGAGACATACTATGCATCTCTCTTTAATTTGATTGTTGAGTCACTTCAGGTACGCCCACTACAGTATCCTGGCACAAAGCCTGGCAAGGTTTAGTTCTTTTGAACCTACAGCTGGAAGAGATTCTTTGTCTAGACTAGGGGTCATAAGATGGTTTGGAACGACTTGGAATTGTTTGCAAACATGGTCTTCCTCTCTTTTTGTGCTTTTGCCCTTGAGTGAGTGTAAAACAGCCCAAAATATCTGAAAACAGGACGCGGCTTTAGCTTTGAGGTTGAACCCAAGGCAGTCGCTGAGGTATGATTTTCCTATATCAAGACGTATAGGACATCCTGAGCGGTTGTGGTGATTTTGGTACCACAATTAGGTTATTAATTCATTGACTGTCTATTTAATATGTTTCAAAATATAATTTATTCCTGTCAAGACAAACCTGGATTTTGCTTCCAATTACTCCAGCCATAATTGTCGCATGCTGGTTCGGTGTTTAAAGGGGTCATCGGATGCCCATTTTCCACAAGTTCATATGATTTTAAGGGTCTGTAATATACTTTGGATAAAAATGATCAATGGCAGTGTAAAAGAACACTCTATTACCTTGTCAAAATCAGCTCTGCAAAAGATCAACTCATTTTATTGTTGTGTACACAAACTGCCAACACACATTAATGTTCAAACAACATGTAAAAGTTAGTTTTGCATCCGATGACCCCTTTAAGAAACATTTCTTCTATCAATGATAAAGTAACAGTTGTGCTGCTTTATATTTTTGTGGAAGCCATGCTTTTTGTACACTACCAGTCAAAAGTTTTTGAACAGTAAGATTTTTTTTTTTTTTTTTTTTTTTTTACATTTCTTCTGCTCACCAAGCCTGCATTTATTTTATCCAAAGTACAGCAAAATCACTAAAAGTTTTAAATATTTTTACTATTTAAAATAACTGTTTTATATTTGAATATATTTTAAAATGTAATTTATTCCTTTGATTTCAAAGCTAATTTTTTTTTAATCTAATTTGCTTCTCAAATTATTGTTATTATTATGTTGAGTATATATATTTTTTTCAGGTTTCTTTGAAAAACAGAAGAACAGCATTTATCTGAAATGGAAATCTTTTGTAACATTATAAATGTCTTTATCATCACTTTTAATCAATTTAAAACATCCTTGCTAAATAAAAGTATTTTTATTTCCACAAAAAAAAAGAGAAAAAAATGACAATGTATAATATATAATGTTACAAAGTTTTTGATTTAAGATAAAAACTGATCTTTGGATCTTTGTTTCTTCAAAGAATCCTGAAAAAATGTACTCAACTGTTTTAAATTTTGATTAAAAAAAAAATAAAAAATTTCTTGAACAGCAAATCAGCATATTAGAAGAATTTCTGAAGGATCATGTGACACTGAAGACTGTTAGTAATGATGCTGACAATTTAGCTTTGATCACAGGAATTAATTACATTTTAAAATATATTCAAATAAAAAGCAGTTATTTGAAATAGTAAAAATATTCACAATATTACTGATTTTACTGTATTTTAGATCAAATAAATGCAGGCCTGGTGAGCAGAAGAGACTACTCTCTTAAAAAAAAATTTTGACTGGTAGTGTATTTTTATTTTTTTCCCCCCAGGATTTTGTGATGAATATAATATTATTATTATTAGATATAATAGATATAATAATAATAATAATAGATAGATAGATAGATAGATAGATAGATAGATAGATAGATAGATAGATAGATAGATAGATAGATATAGATAGAAAAAATGAGGCAAATGTCTGTCATTAGCTTTTAATTCCTTCTCAGAATGATTCATAAATTCCTAGTCATAAAACATATAATGGAAACATATATTACATTACAGTTATTATTCCTGGAAATTAAATTAAAAATTGTTTATATACACAACAGTCATGTGGTGCTGTCATCATGTGGATAATCCAGTGAATTCTATGTGATTTATCACTTTTTATGTGGAACTTCATGGACGGCGACCAAAAGATAAGACCATTCATAACAAACGAATACGTCTGGCATCAGTGCACAAACATTCACATTATGTAATGCTTGAGTGAGTAAAAACATTAAAACTGATATTATAAACAGACCCCAGACCCTGATTGTGTGCCATATTCCAAGTCAAATAGCTGATGTATATCAGATGAAGTCTATTTTAACATTATAAGTTGCAAGTACATCTGAATAATTTACAGCAGTTATATCCCAAGGTGTTTAGCAAAATCTTGTTGATATTTCTACAGTCACACGGTATATGCTGTTACACCACCCAGCCCTAATGTTTCTGACCTTCGTTCATATTTTGTTCCCAGAAGTTGATGTCAGTTATGATGTTTTTTTTTTTTTTTTTAGAGAGTTTGAAGGGTCACACTTCCAGTAAGCGTGGCCGATTATGGTTCGCAATACTTTTTGGGCATTATTTTGGACATGATATTACTACTGAAGAATGCTGTAGATGGGTTATGCACACATTTGGTTTCTTAATGATCTCATGAGGATTGTCTGACCCTTAGTGACCGGCGGGCATTAGAAAGAACTGCCCAGGCATTGGCAGGCATGGCGTGGGCACAATGCGCATTGCTCAATGCAGTTATTAGTCTCTTGCTGAGCGTGGGAATGGAATAAATGCTGCTCCTGTGTTTGCGATACTGACAGTGCGTTAGTGTGATTATAATCAGGTGCTTGAGATCTCTGTCAATATGCGTCACAAAGATGGAATCTTTTGTAATTTCTTGTGCATGCTCCACAGAGGTCTTTCTGTATGTGCATTTATCTGAGCGCCTTTGTATTTATACTGGCACTGCCCTCAGACTAGACTAGATTACACTCTGCATGCATCCTCAACTGAAATTGTACTCCCTCTTGCGCAAACGCTCAGCAGTTTTAATCGGCAAGTTTTTTGACAGGTAATTTTGTATTGTATGATGTATGAGTTGTCACCCCAGTACTTGGCCACTTTTGTGTGCACGATTTTTGTGCGATAACTAGCAAAATGTCAAACCAACATTATTAAAGATTTTAATTTTCAAGAAAGATTACACAACTTTAAAAAAAATACACTACCAGCCAAAAGTTTTCTTTAAAGAAGTCTCCTGCTCACTAATCCTGCATTTCTTTGATCCAAAGTACAGCAAAAACAGTAAAATGTCTATAATATTTTTTTCTATTTAAAATAACTGCTTCCTATTTGAATTTTTTTTGTATTTTAAAATGTTATTTATTCCTGTGATCAAAGCAAAAAATATTTGCATCATTACTCCAATCTCACATGATTCGTCAGAAATCATTCTAATATGCTGATTTGCTGTTCAAGAAAAATTATATTATTATTATTATCAACATTTAAAACAGTTGAGTACATTTTTTCAGGATTCTTTGAAGAAACAAAGATCCAAAGATCAGCTTTTATCTTAAATCAAAAACTTTGTAACATTTATTTTTTTTAATTTAAAAAGAAATGATAGAAATTAATACTTTTATTTTGCAAGGATGATCAGAAATGATCATAAAGACATGTATAATGTTAGAAAATATTTTTATTTCAGATAAATGCTGTTCTTCTGAACTTTCTATTCATTAACGAAACCTGAAAAAACTCTACTCAGCTGTTTTCAACATGATAATAATAAATGTTTATGAGCAGCAAATCAGAATATTAGAACAATTTCTGAAGGATCATGTGACTGGAGTAATGATGCTGAAAATTCAGCTTTGAAATCACAGGAAAGAATTGCGCTTTAAAATGTATTTAAATAGAAAACAGATATTTTAAATAGTAATAATATTTCAGAATTTTACTGTTTTTGCTGTACTTTGGATCACAGAAATGCAGTCTTGGTGAGCAGTAGAAACAGTCAAAAAAAAAAAAAACTGTTCCAAAACTTTTGACTGGTCCTGTATGTTAAGAGACTTGTAAAAAGTAAAAAAGAAGTTATATTTTTAATAATAAAACATTAGATGTACAGTAACTTGTGTGAACTTTAAAATTTAAATGTAAGTACCTAAAATAATTTAAAGGGATAGTTCACCTAAAAATGAAAAGCTCAGAAAAACTCTCAGATTTAATCAAAAATATCCTAATTTGTGTTCTGAAGATAAGCGAAGGTTTTACGGGTTTGGAACGACATGAGGATGAATAATTAATGACAGAAGTTTCATTTTTGGCTGAACTATCTCTTTAAAAATAAATGATTAAATGAAATTTTTTTGAGAGAGAAACATTAATTCAGTCATTTAAATAATTAAATATTTAAGTTTTTGTAGTTAAACTAGTAGAGCATATCACTAATGTGGTAGGTTTGATTCCCATGGAACGCATGGATAGATAAAAAGTGCGTGCTTTGAATGCCCTGTAGGTTGCTTTGGATAGCGTCTCCCGAATACATAAATGTAAATGTTTTTTAAAATGACGTGCATTGATGAATCGCCCACAATAAGACCCAAAGCATGCATTAAGAAAAAAAATGGGGTCAATTTTGATTGCACATTAACTTTAAGCTTGTGTGTAACTTCTTCGAGTGGTGTTTGTGTTAGTTTAAAACGGCAAGAGCGCACAGGTCTGCCGGAGTGGGATTAATTAGGATTCGCTAGATTTTCTTATTTACTCGTTTCTTTACGCGCGTACAAATACTAATACGGCATTCTGTGCATGAGTGATCCATCTCTGATGTAGTAACTCGAGTTTCAAGCGCTGAACCTGGCGTGACCTCCGCTGGATTCTGCGAGCGAGTGATTAATGGCGGTGAGCCAGAGCGTGGAGCCGCAGGGGGTGCGTGTCTGTGAGTTTGTGTACAGTGCGAAACGACACCAGGCCCTGAAGACTCTCGTAAAAGTCAGACCATAAAGTGACAAGTGATTGAGTGCTAGCAACATACACAAAACCAACACAGACACATCTGTGCGCTAGTGTGTGAGCGACAGTGACACCTAATGTGTTTGTTGAGCTAGTCATCTTTGTTTTCAGACCGTCTGGATTTTTGGAACATACACGTAGCAACAAATCAAAACAATACGACTGCGTTTCATGGCAGATATCAGGTCTGTTATTTATATGTAGGTGTACATCCGCAGACTGAGAACAGCCGAATTGCCGACTGAGAACAGAATGTTCAGGTTGATGGATTAGGTTTTTATTTGAGAATATCACATGACCCGTATGTACTGTCTCCTTTTCCAGCACCTGTTTATTAACAGAGATGAACGCCAATCATCAAAATCGGCTTTAAACAAGGCCTGAGAAGTTGGCATGCTTTGGGAGATGTTTATGAGGTTAATGTTGATAAGTTTAGCCTGTTTTACTGTTGTTGGTGTTATTACTTGGCATTGGAAACAATCATATGATGCTGTATATCATTGTTCTTCAACTCCACTGTCTTGTGGAGTTCATCTCCAATCCTGAAGACCTTGATTAGCTTGTTTAGGCGTTTTTGATCAGATTTTGAGCTGAAATTTCAAGGGTCGGAGCAGACAAGAATACTGCAGTGCAGATATTCACTTGGGTATGAGCTTTTGAAAAGTGTATTTGAAGAATATTTTAATTAAGTTTTATTTTTTTAATGTCTTTAGATAAATGTCTTTGTTAATTTTTATATACGTTTTAATTCATTTAAAGGGTTAGTTCAGCCAAAAATGAAAATTACCCTATGATTTTCTCACCTACACTTTTGAAAATAAAGGTGCTTCACGATGCCATAGAACGTTTTTTGTCTAAATGGTTCCATAAAGGATCTTTAACATCGGAAGAGCCTTTCTGTTTCACAAAAGCTTATTTGTGGTGAAAGAAGGTCTTTCAGATTATAAAAATGTAAGAAAGTGATAGTTCTTTAAAAAAACCTTTGACAGAATGGTTCTTTGTGGAACAAAAATGGTTCTTCTAGTCTATGGCATCGCTGTGATGAACCTTTTAAAGCACCTTTATTTTTTAAGAGTGTAGGTGTATATGACTTTCTACTTTTTAGACAAGTACAGTTAGAGTTATATGAGTAAATGACCTGGCTCTTTCAAGCTTTATAATGGCAGTGAATGGATGTTAAGATTTTAAGTCCAATAAAGTACATCTATCCATCATTAGAAGTGCTCCACACAGCTCTGGGGGGTGAATAAAGACCTTCTGAAGTGAATTGATGCATTTCTGTAAGAAAAATATCCTTATTTAAAACTTTATAAACCCTAATCTCTGTGTTTTGTTTACAGCAGAAGAAAGAAAACCAGTCTCCTCTTGGCTTATATCGAAATCCTCTGAAATGTTTTTTTTTTTGTACTTTTAATTTGTGAAAGGTATTTTGTTTTGCTTTTTCCACTGTGCTTCCGCATTTGTTTTATGTACGTTTTTTTGTAAAGTTTATAACATATGCATCAATTCGGTTCAGGAGGCTTTTTTTGGACTTTAAATTCTCATCAGCCATTCACTGCCATTATAAAGCTTGGAGGAGCCAGGACTTTTTAAATATAATCCGATTGTATTTGTCTGAAAGAAGAAAGTCACAAAACTAGGATGGCTTGAGGGTGAGTAAATCATGGGATAATCATCATTTTTGGGTAAACTATCCCTTTAATGCATTGAATTAAACTAAATAAAAATGAAAAAGGAAAGGAAAGGAGGTGAAGTGAGGCCAAGTATGGTGACCCATACTAGGAATTTGTGCTCTGCATTTAACCCATCCAAGTGCACACACACACAGTAGTGAACACACACACAGTAGTGAACACACACACCGTGAACACACACCCGGAGCAGTTGGGGGTATGGTGCCTTGCTCAAGGGACTCACCTCAGTCGTGGTATTGAGGGTGGAGAGAGTGCTGGTTATTCACCTTCCCCACCGACAATCCCTGCCGCACCTGAGACTCGAACCCACAACCTTTGGGTTACAAGTCCGACTCTCTAACCATTAGGCCATGGCTGCCCCAGAAATGTTGCTTTGACAGCTAGCTGAAATAAAATAAGTCAAATCTGTATTATCTAATTTTATTTCAGATAACTTCTATTTTGTTTCAAGTAATATGTTTTTGTTTTAGTTATATTAATCATAAGGTGCTGTAACAGTACTTAAAAACCAGAAGATTGAATAAAAGGCCCTTTGCTTTTCTTCTGTCTCTCAAACTGCCTTTTCTTAGCTTCAAAGTCACATCTGCCACAGAATATTACAAGTTACCCAGCAAAACCTGACATCCTTTGAAAAATTTCATGGCTATTTTGACTCCCTCTGACCAAATGGATTCTTTCATTTATATTAAAATATTAAAATCAGATATTCCATTGAATTTCATTGTTTGTCTTCTAGCTTCTAAAGACGACCACATCTAAGTTGTAAAAGAAACCTTTGTATACTGTGTCCTCACTTACTCTGCAGTTCAGACAAGCTTAGACGCCCTCAAAACTAGCTTTGCTTTGATGATAGGCTGACATTTGTTAACTTATAACTGAACTCAACTGCTCCAAGCAGCATGGGACTACACTTTATTTAGTCTGTCTTGTCCTCGGGATGCTGCGGTCAGCTGACGAGACTTTCCGTGAATGCTTTGCCTGATTGGAAAAAATCAAATTTCTCTGTGTCATCTTTCTTATTCTCTTCAAATGGTGTGCGTGTCAAGAGAGACGCATGATACTGTACTGTACAATGCTTAATTTACCGCTGCCAAATTAGCTAACATTAACTGTACATATATATACAAAGGCTGGTTGTTTGGGTTGCATGTTAGGCGTCTGGTTTCCTTGCATGTTTGCGCAAACCGTTTGTCTTGTTTGCGCTGTCTCATTTCACATCAATCCATAACTCATCCAAGATGAGAAGGATGTCTAAGAAGTTTGTTCCACAGAATTTACCATGTGACCTTTCACGTATAAATACACATGCAGTAGTTAAAGTCAAAAGTTTACATACACCCTGCAAAATGTTAATTATTTTACCAAATGTATGTTATTTTTTTATTTATTTAGTACTGACCTGAATAAGATATTTCACATAAAAGACATTATCAAAAATAAAAATTGTTGAATTTATAAAATGACCCCTTTCAAAAGTTTACATACACTTGATTCTAAATACTTGTTACCTAACTTAACCACAAATGTGTTTTTTTTGTGTGTTTAGTGATTGTTGTTCATAAATCCCTTGTTTGTCCTGAACAGTTCTTCAGAAAAATCCTTCAGGTCCCACAAATTATTTGTTTTTGTCAGCATTTTTGTGTATTTGAACTCTTTCCAACAATGACTGTGTGATTTTTGAGATCCATCTTTTCACACTGAGGACAACTGAGGGACTCATACGCAACTATTGCAGAAGGTTTAAACATTCACTGATGCTCCAGAAGAAAACTTGATGCATTAAGAGCTGGGGGGTGAAAACTTTTTGAATTCGAAGATCAGGGGAAATGCAACTTATTTTGTCTTCTGGGAAAACTGTAAGTATCTTAGCTTCTGAAGGGCAGTACTAAATGAAAACAATATGATATTTAGGCAAAATAAAAAAAAATTACACATCTTTGTTCAAAAGATTCAAAAGATTACACACCTGGCTCTTAATGCATCGTTTTTCCTTCTAAAGCATCAGTGAGCATTTGAACCTTCTGTAATAGTTGCATATGAGTCCCTCAGTTGTCATCAGTGTGAAAAGATGGATCTCAAAAGCACACCGTCATTATTAGGAAGGGTTCAAATACACAAAAATACACAAACAAGGGGCTCATAAACAACAATCATTAAAAAAACAAATGTGGATCATTCAGGTAACAACACAGTATTAAGAATCGAGTATATGTAAACTTTTGAACAGGGTAATTTTTTTTATAAATTCAGCTGTTATTTTTTTTTGTGGACTACATGTAAACGTCTTCTATGTGAAATATATTTTTCAGGTCAGTACTAAATAAAAAACATGCATTTTGTATGATCCTTCTTTTTTTGTTAAAATAATTAATATCTTGCAGATTCTGCAAGGTGTATGTAAACTTTTGACTTCAACTGTAGGTGTGTGCTATAGTTTCTACAAGAGCACCGCTAAAGCATTTGTTCAGTTGAAACACCACACAGACACAGTTTTTTTTTTTAGCATTTGAGGCACGGTCGGTCAGGCTTATGTGTTTAAGGTAAGACTGCAAGTAGCAAAGGTCACAGTCTAATTCACATGTATTTATGTAGCTTTTTTAACAATGGTAAATGTCACAAAGGAGCTTTACAGGGTGTGATGCCTAAAATCCCAGTGAGTCAGCACAAAGTAACTGGCACAGAAATCCGTTAAATTGACGGTTTGTGAACGTGGCATTGGCATAAGAAGTTTAATTTTATTTCATTAGACATCCTGATTGCTGAGTTAGCAAGGTTCCTTTGTTATATCTTGCTGACCTACCATCTAAAGCATATTAATGAGTTTGGTTTCTAAGGAGAAAGAGACTTTGACTTTCTCTTGTAAAAACAGTGAGCAGGGCATTGCATTCCCTGTCTCATTTCGTGCCATTAGGTAGGATGATGCACATTTGAACACTTTTTAGACCCATCACACCATTGACAATCCACGTATTTGTTTACCTGTCTCCTGAGTCACGCTCTGTGTGAGAACCGCTTTGTATTCTTAGTTCACACAGTCAAACAAACTCGAATGCCCCATTTAGCAGAACCTCTGCCAAAAATCTCCTCCCAGGTGACCCATTAAAGGTTTGTGCTGTGAAATAAGACACCGTCGCAGCAGAGTTGAATATGTCTGTGCGTGTGGATCCTGTCTCCACCCTAGTGTACACTCAACACCAGTTTGCTTCGGTTTGTGTGCCAGGACACACTACACAACACACACACTCACACAGACACACACACTGGCCAGTCAGCTGACTGCAACACAAACCCTTGAGAGATGACATGAGCCAACATTGCCCAAAACATCAGCATGAGAAAATGATCCTCTCCTCAAACTACCCTTGTCCCTCTTGATTCCTAATTCTTCTCGAGTGGTATCTTTATCTCTGGACTTTTGATGTCATTTAATTGGAAAATTAAATTTCAGGAGAAACAATGTACCGACTCATGATGATTGCTGGAGCTTGATATTGTTTGAAGAGCGAGAAGGACACTGAGGACCAGGGGATAAAAAAAAAATTTCAGTAATGGTGCCAGACTACAGCTTCAAATGCTGTTTAATGCAATCTATTTATTCTAAATCTGTCTATTTAAATTTTTTATTTTTATTTAATGATTATATTATTTATTTTTATTATTTTTTTTACTGTAACTGTGTTACCTGAATGACGCACAGATTTTTTTTGTGATATTTTTTTTTTTTTTTTTTTTAGTTCGTTTGTCCTGCATTTTTTGCGCATTTGAACCCTTTTCACAATGAGGGCAACTGAGGGACTCATATGCAACTATTACAGGAGGTTCAAACATTCCCTGGTGCTCCAGAAGGACAAAGGATGCATTATGAGCCAGGGGTGTGAACTTTTGAACAGAATGAAGATGTGTACATTTTTCTTATTTTGCCTAAATATCATATCATATTTTTAAAATTTTGTACTGCCCTTCAAAAGCTACAGAAGATACCTGCATGTTTCCCAGAAGACAAAAAAGTGATGTTTACCCTGATCTTCAAATTCAAAACGTTTTCACCCCTCGGCTCTTAATGCATTGTGTTTCCTTCTGAAGCATCACTGAGCATTTAAACCTTCTGTAATAGTTGCATATGAGTCCCTCACTTTTCCTCAGTGTGAAAGATGAATCTCAGAATCATACAATCATTGTTGGAAAGGGTTCAAATACACAGACAAGCTTGCTGTTTAACGGTTCAGGACAAATAAGGGACTCATGAACAACTATTACTTAATAAAAACAAAAAAACAGCTGTGGGTCATTCAGGTAAAAACACAGTATTAAGGATCAAGTGTATGTAAACTTTTGAACGGGGTCAATTTTTATAAATTCAACTAAATAAAAAATATCACCTCTCCAGTTAAGGATAGATTTTTGATATGCATATCGTTCATCTCTGTTTTTATCCTTTATTCATTCTGGGTTTGTTTCAACTTTCCACTTGCTGATAAACTGTTAAACACGTAGGGTTGCAGAAACATGTCTCTCTCTCTCTGTATCTCACACACAGACTGGCTCCTCTCCATGAAACCTGAAACTTCCAAAGCTGTCACTGACGTTTATCCCCTGAGATCTCTAAACAAAGGCGTGTGTGTGTGTATGTATGTCAGGGCAGGTTATATTTTTTGCCTGTGTGTGAATGTGGATTTTTACAGTATATTTGTGATGTCATTGAAAGGCAGGGTCAGTTAGAGTTCAGTAAACTGCGGGTGGTAATAATTCCTGCGTTTGAGTGTACATGCGTGTGCGTGGGGTTAAAATCAAATTTGCTCTGTCTAGTTAAGTAATAAGAGTGAGGTGAGTGATCGCAGCACACAGGACTGTTTACAAATGAACTTACGAGGCCGTATTTCCAGACAGCCACAGGTTTCTCATAGTCTCATGCACTTTTCTAATTTATATGTTAGACAGGGTCTTATGCTGAATTCTACGTTTACTTCTATTTAAATGGATGGCTATTTAAGTTAGATGGACCATTTCCCATTATTCAGTCTCTTATTCAGTTGTAATAGCTTCTTGTTTCTGATGTCTTTGATCTTCCACTGTGAAGGTCAGTCTTGCTGAGGAGTGTTTGTGCACTGCAGCCAGTCAGTTTAATTGGTTTCTCACCCACATATGTGTCCCTGGACTACAAAACCAGTCTTAAGTCGCTGGGGTATATTTGTAGCAATAGCCAAAAATACATGATATGGGTCAAAATTATTGATTTTTCTTTTATGCCAAAAATCATTAGGAAATTAAGTAAAGATCATGTTACATGAAGATTTTTTTGTAAAATTCCTACTATAAATATATCAAAATGTAATTTTTGATTAGTAATATGCATTGTTAAGAACTTAATTTGGACAACTTTAAAGGTGATTTTTCTCAGTATTTTGATTTTTTTTGCACCCTCAGATTCCAGATTTTCAAATAGATGTATCTCAGCCAAATATTGTCCTATCCTAACAAACCATAAATCAATAGAAAGCTTATTTGTTGTTTACTTGCATGTGATGTATACATCTCAGTTTTGTAAAATTTAACCTTATGACTGGTTTTGTGGTCCTGGGTCACATATGCTTATATATGCATACATGCATCTGTGTGCTTATGAGTGTGGTCTGTGCTTGCAGACACACACACTCTCTCTCTCTCATACTCATGGTCAAACCCAGAGCAGTTTTTAGATGCACATGAGTTTGATTATGACACAGCACTGCATTGTACTCGCTCACACGCTCACAGAAATGCTGAGTAAAGCCAGTCACAACTCTTCAAATTACTATATAAACCCGATAACCTCTGTCTGTCTTACTGTCTCTCTCTGTCTGTCTTATTTTCTGTATGTCTTACTCTTTTGTTATCTAGCTGTCAGTCAGTTTCTTTCTCTCTCTGCTTGTCTGCCTTTTTTGCCATCTATATACTGGCCTAAGTATCGTGCGGTGTATTTGTCTGTCTACCTATATATTTAACTGTACTGTATACCTGTCTGTTTAAGAATTTAACTGTATTTTACTGTATGGGGAGAGCAGGGTGAGTCGAGCAGGGTTTTTTTTACGATGTGTTTAAAGTGAGTGCATGACAGTAATGGGTCCAACTTAAATATGTACATTAATTTCAGGATGTGGTAGATCCTTGGGAATAATCACTTTGGATCTACAATAAACTGCTTTCAAGAAGAAAAAAAAAAGTAGTCCTGTGGCTCAACTTGCCCCCGTGAAGTTAAACTGTGCTACTGATTATACTAAAGTAAAATTTAACTTGTTCACCTCATGCTATATGAAATAAAGAAAAACTAAATTTTTTCAAATCTGTGAGACTTGTGATGAGCTGGCCCTCCAGTCTATGGAGTTTCCCCATCTGTGGCTCAAGATACTGGGTTAGGCTCCAGCTCCCTGTGACCCAGAGTTTTGGGCAATCGAATGGATGAGTGGATGACTTCTTAAGTTTTATTTAAAGCTAAAGTTCAAAACTTTGAAGCCATTTTTTAAATTTTTAAAAAAAATGTTAGAACAAAAAGTTCAAATGGAAGAACGTAAAGGGAACCCCGGGTGTTAACACTTGTGTGGCTTAATGTAACATAATTGATGTCTCTTACTGAAATGTGTAGTAGAAAACCCATAAAAGATTTCGTTATTTTAAAAAAAATCCACGTTTTATACACATTTTGGACTTTGGGGGGCACCATTGTTTGGATGATGTAAAATGGTTGCACTCTGTGAGCTACTGGTGCTACCTGTTGCTATTTTGACCCCAACATATCTTAGAAAATAAAATACTGATACGATGCTACATTGTGTAGCTTTTGGTTGTAATTTTTAGTCGAAGGGCGATAAGAGATGCAATGCAAGTCTTCACTGCTTTCCTAGCGATAAGAAGAGGAAAAAAGAATGGAAAGATGCCTGTGGACAAATAAAACTTCCTAAAGACCCGTGTCTTTGTTCTCTTCCCTTTAGCCTTGATGCCTTTGAAGCTTTTAGAAGCCCACATATACTGAAAGGGCTTATAAGTGGCAGAGACAAGAAATGCTAGATGCCATCCTGATAGCATGTGAACATGTCGAAACTTGTCATGACACTGCAGCCACTGAAATAATTTCTCAGCGCAGATTTCACTTGATATCCAGGGGTGTTCAGACTCATTGTGTGGAAAAATCAATGGTACTGCGCTTATATCCATCTCCACCTGTAAGCTCTTTCAGTAGCTGTGGACATCGTATCAGTGTTTAATTTTAGGAGTTGTGTTGCAGTAAAAAATAGCAACAGGTAGTGGCAGTAGCTCACCAAGTGCAACCATTTCACGTAATCGAAATAATGGCACCCCTCCCCCCAGATAGCTCTAAATTTTTTAAAACTGTGGATTTTTTTTAAATGTTTTTTTTAAAATAAATCTTTCATGGGTTTTCTACTACATTATGGGTTACAAAGGGTTACAGTTCCGCCTAAAATGAAAAGTAGCCCATTATTTACTCACCCGCAAGGCATCTGAGATAAATTTAAAATTTTTCTGTCTCTTTCAAGCTTTATAATGGCAGTGGGTGGGTGTTTCTTTTCAACAGTCAAGATAAACAAAACAAGTCAGATAAAGTGCGTCCATCCATAATAAAAAGTGCCTCACATGACTCCGGTGGGTGAAAAAAGGCCTCCTGTAGTGAATTGATGCATCTTTGTAAGAAAAATATCCATATTCAAAACATAATAATCACTTTAATCTGGCTTGCGCTTAAAGTTGAGGCTTTATTTATTATGGATGAATGCACTTTATCAGACTTGTTTTGGACAGTTGAAGAGAAACACCCAACCATTGCCATTATAAAGCTTAGAAGAGCCAGGACAATTTTAAATATAACTCGGATTGCATTTGTCTGAAAGAAGGACATCATACACGCCTAGGATTTTTTAACTTAATTGTCCAATTTTTTGCAGAACAAAAAAGTTCAAAACAGAATGAAAAAAAAAAATTTTAGTCTAAAATGATTCAAATGTAGTATTACAGTAAAATAATACTTAAAGTATTCAAATTACCCCACACCTATTATTTCAAAGGATTAGTTTAAATTGTCACTAATTGCTCACCCTCATGTCATTTCTAACCCTTAAAACCTTCGTTCATTCTTGGAACACAGAAATAAGATATTTTTGATGAAATCCGAGAGCTTTCTGACCCTGCATACAGTAACACAACTGAAATGTTCCAGGTCCAGAAACATAGCAGGGACGTTGGTAAAATAGTCAATGTGACATCCAGGACTTAAAACGTAATTTTACAAAGCTACGAGAATACATTTTGTGCGTAAAGAAAACAAAAATAACAACTTTATTCAACACTATTTAACTTTTTTTACCAATGTGCTACGTTTCTAGACCGCTGCTGTCAATGGAGGGCCAGAAAGCTCTCAGATTTCATCAAAAATATCTTAATTTGTTTTCTAAAGATTAACAAAGGTCTTACGGGTTTGAAACGACATGAAGATAAGTAATTAATGACAGAATTTTCATTTATGGATGAACTATGCCTTTAACAAACCTCATCATTTAGCAGTTTAAAGTTAACATAATGCGAACTGCATAGCCTCATATTATACCTTCCTAAAGCACAAACACGTGTGATATTTTTCAAATTTCTCTGTTATTGTCAGACACAAAAAGCAAAAAGAGTTGTAGTTACCAATTATTCCATGGGCCTCTCTTCATCACAGAGTAAGTAACATGGATAACTCTTCGAATATTTGTTGTCACATCACCAATTGTGACCCTGGACCACAAAACCAGTCATAAGGTTAAATTTTACAAAACTGAGATGTATATATAATATGAAAGCTAAATAAGCTTTCTATTAATGTATGGTTTGTTAGGATAGGACAATATTTGGCTGAGATGCATCTATTTGAAAATCTGGAATCTGAGGGTGCAAAAAAATCAAAATCCTGAGAAAATCACCTTTAAAGTTGTCCAAATTAGGATCTTAACAATGCATATTATTAATCAAAAATTACATTTTGATACATTTACAGTAGGAATTTTACAAAAAAAATCTTCATGGAACATGATCTTTACTTAATTTCCTAATGATTTTTGACATAAAAGAAAAATCAATAATTTTGACCCATGCAATGTATTTTTGGCTATTGCTACAAACATACCCCAGCGACTTAAGACTGGTTTTGTGGTCCAGGGTCACAATTTTGTTTATGGTTCCCTAGAAACAAGGGGTGGCTCAACTTCCCCACAGGCTCAGATCATCTCGACCTCCCCCACATGCCTAACTAACCGTATTCCTGGCTGTCTAACTATATTTAACTTGTCTAACTATATCTATACCTGTCTGTCTAACCATACAACTGTATTCCTGTCTATATAACTATCTCTATATCCGTGCATATATAATCATAGAACCTAATGTATCAGAAGTGCTGGCCATATACTGTGACCTCTGTTCTATTTTTGGATTACCTCTTCCCTCGTTATACAAACTGCGAACAATGGCCGAACAACCCTCTATTAACTCCAAACAAACACTTTGTTGCCATGTGACCTTCAGAATGTTTGCGAAACCTTTATTTAACATTTAAAGATCCTCCCATGTGACCCGCAGAGGCGGGACGGAGCAGTGGAGAGCAAACGTTTGCTCGTAGCCACATGATTGTGAGGATGCGTTTGAACAACATTGGGTAAACGCTCTTATGTCGTAAAGCTTCTAGAAAATAGCATTTGCAGCAGTCGAATGAGCAATGAAACAATGCTCTGCAAACCGTCTCCTCTGCTATAATGGTCTTGCCAATAACTCAACCCCCAACATCCTTTTCTTCATGGTGTCGAGTCAGATTACATGATACGGTTCTCTTCTGTCTGAGAGGACAGAATGCTGTGTTTTTGAATTTTTCTATGCTTAAAATGAATGCATACATGCTGCTTCAAATAGTGAGAAATGGTACGGTATTGAGAATGTGGAGTATGAGAAAGAAAATCACTAGTTTTACTGGGGAAGTGTTGTGGGAGGAGGGATTTTGCTGGGATTTGGCCTCTGTTGTGTGTGTTTAAGAAACACTCTCCAGTTGTGATTATGCTGAGTTTTGAGAAAAAGAGAGGGAATGGTTTTCTTTGGCTGTGGAGTTCAAAGCCAAACTTCAGGGGGGAAATAGGAGTGAAAAAAAAGAATGAGAACAAAATCTCACTCTGTGTGTGTGTCGTGAGAGCTGGATGTGGGGCTCTGTCTCAAGGCTTTCTGAGAACCAGAGAGAATTTGAAACTTTGACAGAAGCCAAGGCAAAGTTTGATGTGGGGGAGAAAGAGAGAGCAAAGTTGTGGAAAAGTGAGATGGAGAGACAAAGGAAGGGATGATGGAAGGTAAGGGAAGAGTGAGAGGAAGAGACAGAAGGGGGTATGTAGAGGAAGAAACGTTGTTATTAATGGTCGGTAATGTGCACTTTCCAAAGACTGATGTAAAAGAAAGAAAATAAAATGTGCACAAACGTAATGAAATCAACATTTAATTATTCAGTATTTATTTTAACTTTACAATTTTCATTTCATTTAGTATTCCATTAAAGTATATATTTATTGCACTTTAAAAACTAAAATAAAGTAGAATAGTTAATTAGTTAATTAGTTTCATTGTTGGCTAAGGTTTTTTTTTTTTTTAAACACATACTACACAAATTAGCTTACTAAATTTTCTGGTATGTAAAATATATGTATGTATGTGTATATATATAATACAGTTGCAATCAAAATTATTCAACCCCCCAGAGACTGCAGTACTTTACAAATAAAAGCTTGTCTGAAGTTTCAGGACTTTATAAAAATTGCATCTACAACAGTTTACTTTCATATTAAAAGTGACAATGTCAATATATAATGTAATGTATTTGAGTTATAGGATTTTTTAATAACACAGCTATGTCAGAATTATTCAACCCCTATTCAACATTGCCGTTTTAAGTCATTTATTTTTGTGGTAGGGAACAAAATTATCCTAAAACACAATTAAGGCTTTAGAAACTATAAAAAAAAAAACTGAATCAGCTTGAGATGTTACACATCTATACATTTATCCCATGCATGCAAAATACTTTATCTAATAGTGTACTAATGCCTTTGTAGATTTGGTTTTAGAAA
>NC_133378.1:906287-980390 GCF_049309525.1 Garra rufa | reverse complement strand
TTTATTTATATATATATATATATATATTATATATATATTTATTTATATATATATATATATATATATTTATATATATATAAACATTATAAATAAATTAAACACACAAATGTTTTTTACTTTACAATTTTCATGTAATTTAATTAAAGTATATATTTATTACACTTTTAAAACAAAACTTTAAAAACTAAAATAAAGTAAAAACATAAATGCTTGATTGTATGTTTGCATGTATGTTTGTACGTTTAGTTTTTTTAACTTTATTTTTACTTTAGTATTCCATTGAAGTATACATTTATTACTTTTAAAACTACAATAAGTAAATAAAGTAAAATAATTTACATTTTATAACTAAATTTTTTTTATTATATAATATACTCATAAATCAGATTAGTGTCCCCCCCCCCTTTTTTTTTTACATTAATTGTATTTTGTTTATTGTAAAGCAGTCTTAGAGTTTGTAGAAAACATTCACGTGTAAAATGACAGTAAAGTAATTTCATTATCTCAGTCACACAATCTCTGATGTTTGCCGTCATTGACGTCAGCTATATTTGAACTAGATTCAACAGCAAGATCACCTCAGTCCCCATTCATTATCTTTGTTAGACCGTCCTTTCCCATATAATCTCTTTTGTTCCACGGAAGAATAAAAGTTATGTTTTGACTGACTAAGTGATGAGAAAGCCATTATATGATTTTTATTGACAAACCAAAGCCCTAATCAACTCTCTCCATCTCTCTCTCACCTCAGTTTCTTTCTCGCCTCTTAATCCACTAGAGCACTGTAAGACACAAGCTGCTTGTCAGCTGAGTCTCTCTCTCTCTCTCTCTCTCCCTCTCTTGTTTCTGCAACTCTTGGTCTCATCTCAACCCTCTGCCCATTCTCAACTCCTCTCATCCTCTTGCTTTCTTTCCTCCTCCCCTTCTCTCCTCCCTCTTTCTCTCTAACTCACTCCCTCACTCTCTCACTCACTCTCTCTCGCCGCGTGAGTGAGCAGAGGTTGTCTCAGAGTGAAAATGCCATCGTGTTCGCCGGACTGTTGCTTGTATCAGGCAGTAGAGGTAAGACTGACAGTAACTACTTTTTTTCCGAGAAAACAGTGCGCATCTTGCAGACGCCAGTGTGGAAACATTTCAAATGCAGTCACGCAGGTCATCTTTGTGCATAAAATGCACGCTATTGTTAACTTCTGTTTTGTAGTTTTTAAAAAGTGCATCTATAATAATAATAGTTGCAAATGTTTACTTTTGTGCACGAATGCGTATGTCTAGTGCATTTGCACATGCATTTAAATAAGTTCATGTTTTGTGTGCACGCTCACTTTTCTCTTCCTTTCTTTTTATCTGGGCCATTGGCTCTGGCGTTCACGTGAATTCTGCCTCTTAATGAAGTATATCCTCTTGTGCGTGCGTGTTCAAGTCAGTCATGCTAATGAGAGCCGGGCTCCATCTAAACACGATAAGAGTCCATGTGGATTGAACTGAGCAGCACATAAACAGAGATATGCATGGTTTACAACAACAAAAACTTAACTTTTTTTTTCCCTCAATAACTGAAAAGTTTGAGAAGTTGAGATGGTTCACGCAGGAGCATTACGAGGCTAAGTTGTCGAAACACGAGCTGTGTAATTATCCCGTCTGGGGCATTGTGCGAAAGTGTGTTTGTAATTGTTCGACAAATTAGACACATCGAGAACATCGCCTTGAGGTCATATTAAGCAACGTACGCATCTGTAATTGACATTCTGTGTGTGTGTCTTCAACAGATCATCAAGGTTTTCAGCGAGGATGGTGTGGGAAAAGTTGTGGAAGTCCCCGCCGACATGACGGCAAGGGATGTGTGTCAGTTCCTGGTCTACAAGAGCCACTGCCTGGATGACAACTGCTGGTCACTAGTGGAGCATCATTCCCTTCTTGGTCTGGGTAAGCCAACATATGCGTTCATTTTCTATGTCCATATGACTTGTGCGTGCAGCACACACCCAGTCTAAGAGGACATGCTGTTCTGTCCGGGGACACTGGGTTCCCAGTGCACTGCACTTCGTGTAACAGGAAATCACCTTTCAGCAAGTCCAGACTCAGAGTCTTATATAAACACGCATATTTGTTTTCCTATTAACACTTAAGCTCTCAAAAACGACTTTGTTCATCAATTTGTATGCGCAAACGCACTCGTCGAACGCCTACCCTGAAGGAAAGTAAAAATCATTCCGAGTGCAGATGCTTTTGAGGAGATGAGTGTGGAAAAGACAAGAACTAGTGCTTAATCTTGCAGGCAATCAATGAGGACACGTGTAGCTGCCTATTTCTCAGGCAGATTACAGATTAACCCTTGTCTAAATCATACTAAACAGATTTAACTCTGCCTGACCTTTAGAGATGCAGTCATCAACGTGTAGGGTGTTAAAAAGCTCTATTGAATTCGGGGGTTAACACAATCAGCTCTTGACTTTAATTTGTCCACTTTAAAGCCGTCAAGGAAAGTCGTGACTTTTGCATAGGCGCTGATTGTGCAAGATCACATGGTATGATGTCATAATATTTGACAGGGTGTGGTCTGTTTTGGTCAGCTGACATCTCTGGAGAGGCCGAGTATTATGTGGTGTAGTTGGATGTGTTCCCCTCATCGCTTCTGGAGACATTAGAGCATCAACGTTGTGGGAACCTTCGCGCAACATTGCTCTTACGTAAGCCATTAGCAGAGAGACTCTGCTGACTTTGCTGCCATCAGCCTTCGGTGCAATCAAGCTAAATACATGACCTCATCCCTCTGCAATGCCTCTCGCTTTCCCTCGCTTTCTCTTTCATACCCAGAGTCATGCTCTCTTTCTCTCTCTCTCTCTCTCTCTCTCTCTCTCTCTCTCTCTCTCTCTCTCTCTCTCTCTCTCTCTCTCTCTCTCTCTCTCTTTCCTTCTCTCGGAGGAGTGAATTAGAGGATGAGGGATCAGATACACAACAGATACATTAGATGGGGTTTGAGCCAGTGCTTTATTGTCTTTGACATGTGAGTGCTGCTATACTTAAGAAGCATAGACATTGCAGTGTACGGTTAATTTGGTTTGTTTTCTCATTATAGGGCATCACGTAGTGCTGGGTATTGAAAGATTTCATTTGACAGTTTTCAACATGTCTGATCCTGCTGTTTAACTGGTAGAGCATGCCGTTAACAACGCCAAGGTCATGGGTTTGATTCCCAGGGATCATGCATAGGGAAAAAAATGTATAGCTTGAATATTGCTGCTTTGTGATTTATGTAAGAACCTTTGAGTATAGAACATATTTTAATAGAATGTCCATTTTTAAATTATACTACACAACTTTATTCAGAAAATATACTAATGGACAATTTTTAAAAAGGTTTATCGCATAGTTTAGTTTAAAGTTAGCTGACAGTTTAAAGTTTTTGTCCCATAGTATGTTGAAAGACTTTCTTTATGATTGTTGTCATTGCTATTACTGTTGTTATTTTAGTTTATATTTTTTATATTTATATTTAAATATATTTTTTGAAAACCCATTTCCACCACGTAAGAAAAAATAGTCCCTGAAAAAGTCAAAATATGTCAAAATTGTGATTCTAAAACGAATTAACTTGGAACAGTTTAAAGGTTCACACCATTTTAATAAAGCATGCAGACCAGCAGTATATACCCTAGAATATGAATGCAATGCAGCACTAAGCGTTTATGATTATTGTCATTGCTATTATTGTTGTTGCTGTTATATTAGTCTATATTTTTAAATATTTATATTAATATATATTTTATGGAAGCCCATTTCCGCCTTAAAAAGTCAAAATATGACATACTTGAGTCATAATAATGAGACTTGACTTGCTAAATCGAAATTATGACTTTAAAAGTCATAATTAGGAGATTAAAAAAAATTCAATTATGACTTAAGTCATTATTTTGAGTTTTGTTTTATAATTATGACTTAAGTCATAATTATCAGATAAAAAGCTGAATTTATGACTTAAAATTTTTGAAATTATGACTTCTGAGGTCAAATTATGAGGTAAAAGTCTAAATTAAGACTGATTTAAGTCATATTACGAGATAAAAAGCCGAAATTATGACTTTAAAAAGTAGAAATTATGAGATAAAAAGTCAAAATTATGACTTACAAGTCAATATTGACTTAATGACTTTATAAACAGTCAAAATATGACATACTTGAGTCATAATTACCAGTTGAAATTACAACATACTTAATAGGGCTGGGTAAAAAAATATCGATTCTCCGATTTTAATCGATCTTCAGTTTTACGCAACGATATCGATTCGGAAAATCCCCGAATCGATTATTATGCGCGTGCTTCACGTAAGAGGATATGAATATTCACCTCTCGTCCTAAAGGTGTCACCATCAGCTGCTTTTTTTGCAGAAAAATCTGGTGATCAAAAATGATTAGGCTGTAGTTAAGAACTGTTACTGTCTTAATTTTTTTTTACAGTAATGTGCATTTTGCAGTTTGTTTACATGGTGTACAATGGATGCACATATTTATGACTTCTTGTTACAGTGTTCATTTAAAATAAAAGTTGTTTACAATAAACAACTGTGTGCACCTTTATTATTAAAGTAGATGTGCATTTCAGTAATAAACCTAAGTAGGAGAGTTTCAGTTACCAGCATTTATATCAAAATATGGATCCCATGTCTGCAAAACCAACATTTTAAATCAAATATTGATAGCTAATCGATATTGAATCGAATCGAAACCATAAAAATAAGAATCGAATCGAATCGCCGAATTGGTCACAATACCCAGCCCTAATACTTAAGTCATAATTATTAGGTAAAAAGCTGAAATTATGACTTAAAAAAATTTAATTATGACTTCTAAAGTCGAATTATGAGATAAAAGTCGAAATTATGATAAAAAAAATCTAAATTATGACTTCTAAAGTTGAATTATGAAATAAAAGTCGAAATTAAAACTGACTTAAGTCATAATTACGAGATAAAAAGTCGAAACTATGACTTTACAAATCGATATTGACTTAATGACTTTATAAACACATTGGTCACAGGACAGTGGTGTATTGTTAAACATGACATTCTAAAACAAATTAACTTGGCTTAAAACAATTTAAAGGACTAAGTTCACGCCATATTAAAAAAGCATATACCATTTACAGAGCAACAGAATATACCCCAGAATATGAACGCAACGCAGCGTTAAACGTTTATGATTATTGTCATTGCTGTTGTTGTTGTAGTTTATATATATTTTATATTTATGTTTAGATATATTTTATGGAAGCCCATTTCCACCATGTAAAAAAAATAAAATAAATCAAGCCTTAAGTCAAAATATGACATACTTAAGTCATAATTATGAGATTTGACTCACCAAGTCAAAATTATGACTGACTTAAATCATAATTACCAGATAAAAAGCCGAAATTGTGACTGAAAAATTTCAATTATGACTTCCAAAGTCGAATTCTGAGATAGAAGTCTATTCTTTATAACAGTTTTCTATAAAAGGAAATTGCTTAAATTGCTCGTTATGACTCAAGTCATAATTTTGATTTTTAAAGTCGTGATTACAATTTTTTTTATCTCATAATTACAACTTTTAAAGTCAAAATTTTGACTTAAGTCATTAATTTTTTGTCATATGTTCCATAATATTTCAATATTTATAGTATAATATATCATTTCTAGGTTTTTATTGCATGTTGACTTTTGTGTTTGTGTGTATCGCAAATCTTTTATTATAAGTATTTTTATAGATATATTATATTATTTGCATTCTATATAATACTTAAATATCTCGTTTTATGTGTATGTACAGATATGATATAGTGTCTACACATAATTTTTTGGAAGAAATTCTATTTGTATTAAATGCATGGTTTAAAGGTGCTTTTCTACATCCTTTATTTACTTTGGCTTAGTGGTTAGCAAAAAAAAAAAAAAAAAACCAAACAATGTCTGCTTGACAGACTTTTTAATATTCCCTAGCTTCAGAGGTCACAACACATCCCATATGCTCTGATGCAAAGTGTTTTGCAATTTTAAAGTGATCTTGTGAAAATACATTACAGCAGTAACAGCCACTTTGCCAGTAACTAACACCATTTTGATGTCATCTATGTTTTAAAACAGAGAGGTGTCTGGAAGATCATGAACTGGTTGTTCCTGTGCAGGCCTGCATGTCTCCAGAAAGCAAGTTTCTCTTCAGGAAGAATTACGCCAAGTACGAGTTCTTCAGAAACCCACTGGTGAGTTGTCACAGAGAACAACGGTCCCCCTTCAGCCCACCCATGTGTTTCCTTGCCTCTCAAGACCACCACTTCAAGCTTAAATCCTTTGAAATTAAAGTCTGATTATCCTCGAAAATCTTGCTAAGAACACTTGATTCATGACCTGCAAGCTATAAATCCCATAAATATGTAAATATCTCAAAAACCATCAAGTTCCCACATTCCTGTTTTTTTATACGCAAGGAAAACCTCCGTGTTAATCCATTTCCAGCCATTCAAGCACGTCTTGTACGTGTTCCACCTCACTAAGCAAGTAACCTGCTTTTTTCTTATAAGCCCCAGTACTCAACACCATTTAACTGATGGCATTTTGACAAGTACATTTGAACCTGTGTCGTATAAGCTTCTTACATTGTGAACACTCTGAAACATTTTATTCTGCTCTGTAAGCCACAGACTTTTTGTACACTTGGAAAAAATGTTCATGCAAAAGCTTAATCTTATTTGAGCCTGTGCTTTAGTACGGTATGTACAGTGTGTGGTCAGTGCTTGAGGCATCTTTTGGGCCGGTTAGTTCGAGTCTGTTTGACAGAGCACTTAACCTGGGGCCAGTTGCATAAACTTAGTCTCTATGTTAAGTGTCTTAAGAACTCGTTTGACCAGCTAGCAGATAACTAAGGGGTAATCAGTCTTATATTTTGGATCCAATTTAGACTAATCTAAGTTTTTATGTAACCAAATTTTCAAAAATTTGACCAGTCTTAAAGAAAAAAAATGAATGACTAACTTTTAAGTCTGTCTAAACCTTTTATGCAACTGGCCCCTGCTCTTGGTAATCCGTGGCTTTGGCAAATGCTTAGTGCAACTCACCTAAATTAGCTTTAGATGAGTTTCAGCTCATGTGTGTGCATGAATTTATGCATGTTTCTTGCCATGATCCTGTATCTCAACTGGTAAAGAGTCATGCCTCGATTTACTGGTTGTTAATAAAATTGAGTTGCTGATAAATGTGATCAGCTAATCTATTTATTATTCATATCTTTTTTTTTTTTTTTTTTTTTTTTACTCTTTTTGGTAAATATTGGTCACAGACACAAGGTTTACTTTCAATTTCACCAAGCCCGATTGCTCACTAAAATTTCAAGTGTTATTTTGTTGTAACTAATTGGTTATATCAACAGTGATATGCAAAAGTTTGGGAACCCCTTGCAGAATCTCTGAAAATGTGAATAATTTTAACAAAATAAGAGCGATCATACCAAATGCATGTTATTTTTTATTTAGTACTGTCCTGAGTACGATATTTTACCTAAAAGATGTTTACATATAGTCCAAAAGACAAAAAAATAGTTGAAATTATTTAAATAAACCCCTTCAAAAGTTTAGGAACCCTTGGATCTTAATGCTGTGTGTGGTTACCTGGATGATCTACCACTGTTTTTGTTTGGCGAGACGCGTTTTTGTAAGCCTGTTTTCACTGAAGCTTGAGTTTTATGTCAAAATAAAAGCTCTACTGCTGTTTCTGTCAAAATAAAAGCTTAAAAGTGCAGTATGAATTGCTGACAGCTAGCGGTTTAAGTGGGTAACGTTACTGCAGTCCAAATTCAAAACATCTCTTGTAATTTGTTTGGCTTCCTAAAACACCAGTGTGAATGCAATTTAGACTGAGACAGTATATCATAAATAAAGAGAGGGTTGAGTCCCCTTTAAAGTTCAGGTACAAGTCAGTTGACTTTTTTTTTTCTGACTTAAGTTTTCTTAGTTTGGGAATGCAATGGCCACCAGTTGCTGCAGATGATTACAGCATTTATTACAGCTTTATTTATTTATTTAAAAATTTTTTTACAATATATGGCGATTACTGTCATTGTTGTTTTTATTATTATTATTATTATTATTATTATTATTATTATTATTAAATTCTAATTTGTTTGGCTTCCTAAAACACCAGTGTAAAAGCAATTTAGACTGAGACATATCACAAATAGAAAAAGGGTTAAATCCCCTTTAAAGTTATGCAAGTAGAGGTCACTTTTTCTTCTGACTTAAGTTTTCTTAGTTAAGAACATGGGTAGGATCTATTAATTTTGAACTCTCAGAAAGTGCATTAGATAAGAATAACTTAACTTTAAAATGCGCACAATTTTCTATTATTTTTCTTTTTTTTAATATCGCAATTAATATTGTAATGTGGACTTCATATCGTTATTATAATCGTATTGTGAGATTTTGATATTGTTAATATCCAATCATATCGAGATTCTCACGTGACTTTACCCCATTCTTTCTCAATTACCCCCCACCAAACTCACCTATTCCGATAGGGTGCCTGTTAAAACTCAATGGGTTCAGTGGAAGCGGTTGTCAACATTGCTTTTGGACAATGTTTCTTAAGAAAAACCAGTGATTTATACTTTTTAATGGCATATTCTGTAATATTTGCATTGTTTTATTTTTGTACTATGAATATTTTTCTCAACCAATTTTTTGAGGAGGCCATGCCTCCCTTGCCTCCTCAGAGGAAACGCCCCTGATCAATCCTAGTTCATACACGTACTAGTTGTTCCATTACGTTTCTTGCGAACTACTGGCATATGTTCAGTGCAGACGGTCTTTTTTTACCTCTCGTCCTTTATCTTCCTCTCACAGAACTTCTTTCCGGAGCAGATGGTAGCGTGGTGTCAGGAAACGAATGGCTCTATCCCACAGTCACAGCTCTTACAGGTGAGGAAGACACGCAAATGGCTCTTTGACACAGCAAAATCTGGATTAGCCCACATTATGAACCTGTGCGTCACACTTGCATGACTGTTAGGAGCTGAATGAGCATTTTAGTGGATTCAAACAGCTTTTGAAATGCATCCTCATGTCTTGCGATAGCAAAGAGGCTGCGCTATTGAAGCAGGAAAGGCATCCAGGTTTGAAGAACTCGTTTTCCAGATGGTCCTCTGCTTTTTTCCCTCCCTCCTGCACAGAATTTCTTGAATTCCAGCAGCTGTCCAGAGATCCAGGGCTTCCTTTATATGAAAGAGACGGGCCGCAAGTCCTGGAAGAAGCTCTACATGTTCTTGCGCCGTTCTGGATTGTACTACTCTACTAAAGGAATGTCTAAGGCAAGCATCTCTTTTAATATAATATTAATTCAAGTCTTTAAATGTCACATGTATGTGTGAGCACAGCAGTGTTTTACTGAAATTCATAATCTAACTTAAACCTGGAAATAAAGTTTTCTGGTTTAGTTTTGATTTGAAGATGCTAAACACATTCTCGTCAATTGTTTTATAAGATTATTAAAATGTGTTTCTAAAAGGGTTTTACCTGGGATATTTTAATTTATTTGTAAAATTTCAAATAAATATTTTAAAATGTGTTATTGCAATGTTATAAGGAGCTTAATTGTAATTTTGGTCTGTCGGTCTGTCTTTGGGAGTTGTATTGTGATGAATTTTTAATTGGGTTTTAATTGTTTAGGAGCCAAGGCACTTGCAGTTACTGTCAGACTTGGATGAGAGCAATATTTTCACTGTGACGACGGGCAGAAAGATGCACAACGCGCCCACGGACTACCAATTCTGCATTAAGGTGAGCAGGATGATGGTCAGTAAATGAACAGAATCTTTGACATTGAGAAGGCATGGCTGGCACGATTTCAAAATCAATGATTTTCCCCTTTAAACATCTACCCATGCCTCACCTGGTACAGTGCATGCTAGTCCTTATTAACTTGAGTGCCTTGATTTGACAGTAGATATCTTGCTTGATTGACAGCCCAGTAAGGGCAGGACAGAACTGAAAGAGCTGAAGATGCTGTGTGCCGAGGACGAGCAGAGCCGAACGTGCTGGATGACTGCTTTCAGACTGCTTAAGGTATACAGTAAAAACAGAAAAATGATGACATATTATATACATATTATTACAATTGTTTTAAAATGTATTTTTTCCTGTGATGGTAACAATTTTCAGCAGTCATTACTTCAGTCTACAGTGTCATACAATCTGTCAGAAATCATGATATGCAAATTTGGTGCTCATTTTTCATTATTATTCTTATTTAAAATAGTTGCTTAATATTTCTATGGAAATCAAGATACATTTTTTTTCAGAATTCTCTGATTAAAAAAAGTTAATTTGTTTATTTGAAATAGAGTTTTTGTAACAATATAAATGTCTTTACTGTCAGTTTTGGACAATGTAGTGCATCCTAGCTGAATAAATGTATTATTCCTCACAAATTTATGTCAGCATGCACTAGATAAAAAAAAAAAAAAAGTTTAATTTTTTGTTGTTATTGTTTGTTAGGAATCTTATTATAAAATTATAAAACATTATTATTATTATTATTATTATTATTATTATTATTATTATTATTATGCTGCTTAATATTTTAATGGAAATCAAGATGGCTAAATAAATGTATTTTTTTGTTGTTGTTGTTGTTGTTGTTTGCTAGGAATCTTATTATAAAAGTGTATAAATGTATTATTATTATTATTATTATGCTGTTTAATATTTTTATGGAAATTAACATAATGTTTTCCCAGGATTCTCTAATTAATAACGAAGTTCATTTATTTGAAACAGATTTTTTTTTTTTTTTTTTTTGGTAACATTATAAATGTATTTACTGTCAGTTTTGGACAATTTTATGTATCCTGGCTTAATAAATGTATTATTCCTCACGATTTTATTTCAGAATCCATATATAATTTGTTGTTGTTGTTTGCTAGGAATCTTATTAAAGTATATAATTTATGTACTTTGAGTTTTGTCAGGATTCTCTAATTAATTAATTAATTAATTAATTTAATGCATCATGGCTAAATGTATTATTCCTCACAAGCTTTTTTCCGCACTATATATATATATATATATATATATATATATATATATATGTGTGTGTGTGTGTGTGTATATATATATATATATATATATATATATATATATAATTTATTTCTTTTTTCTATTGTTTTGTATTTAGTTACTACAGATTTGTGGTAAACAAGCTGTCTGTCAGATATGTGACTCAGGACCACAAAACCAGTCTTAAGTAGCACTGGTATGTTTGTAGCAGTAACCAAAAATACATTGTATGGGTCAAAATTATTGATTTTTCTTTTATTCCAAAAATCATTAGGATATTAAGTAAAGATCATGTTGCATGAATATATTTCATACATTTCCTACCGTAATATGCATTGCTAAGAACTTTATTTGCACAACTTCAAAGATGATTTTCTCAATATTTAGATTTTTTTTGCACCCTCAGATTCCAGATATTGAAATTGTTGTATCTCGACCAAATACTGTCCTAGATTGCTTATTTATTCAGCTTTCATGTGATGTATAAATCTCAGTTTCGACACTTATGACTGGTTTTGTGGTCCAGGGTCATCTCCCCACACACACCCTCTTGTCCATTCTTGTTAACTCAAACACACTCTTTTCTTCCTAGTTTGGAATTCTCCTATATCAGAACTACAAGAGTCCACACCAGAGAAAGACCGCCATATCAAACTTCACCACACCTGTGGTAAGAAACATTAATATATGTTACTCTGTGCTGACTCTGTAGTGCACTTGATGGGTTAAATGTGCTGTTTTCAGGCTTCCGTGAGTTCACCTAGTATTATATGCACCCCGTGTGCTCTTCAGGAACACTCTTGCTGAGAGTTCACTTAATCTGCTCATAACGGTATGAACAGCGTGCTAATGAAGCGTGCAGCTATAGATTCCTTTACACCGATTTGCATTGGGAACTTTCATGCAAGGGAAACATATGAACACAGTGGTTGCTGTAGGGATTCATTTAGAAGGTATTTAATAAGGCTTTAGTGGTTTAATTAGAGAGGTTTAATGCTGATCATAGCAGGTTGTAGGATTTGTGTCTTTATTATGCCTATTTTCCCGTGTAAATGAACACTTGTTAAGCAGTAAACAACTGATCAAGTGTAATTTTGTTTTTACTATAGCGAAGTGTGTCAGAGAATTCTCTGGTGGCCATGGATTTCTCAGGAAGGACGGGTCGTGTGATTGACAACCCTGTGGAGGCTCAGAGCGCTGCCATGGAAGAGGGACACACTTGGAGAGTGAGTAGTTCGATACATGTATACTCAAGTTTTTAAGGTCTTTATGTATTTATAATAATTTTAAAAATCTCTGTACAGAAACGGAGTCAGAGAATGAATGTTTTGGGAAGCCCCAGTCCTCTACATCCCTCGCCGTTAAGCTCAGGTGTGTGTGCTGCAGCATTTACTAAATGTTTAGTATTTTCAGCACTAGTTGATTTAAGTGGTACTTCAAAAGAAATATCAATATTTCATGCCAGTAATTGTGGACTTTGTGTTTCAGTGATTCACAGGACGCAGTTATGGTTCCACGGCCGCATTATGAGAGAGGAGTCCCACAGGATGATTATGCAGCAGGGCCAAGTTGATGGGTATGACATTTTCCACATTTATAGGCAATATTAATTGCTGTTTTATAAGAGGGCAGTCAAATTAATCAGTGTTTTGTTTTACAGGTTATTCCTATTAAGAGACAGCCAGAGTAACCCAAAAGCATTCGTTCTCACGCTGTGCCATCATCAGAAGATTAAACACTTCCAGATTTTACCTGTGAGTCCCTAGTAAACACAATATTTATAGTAGTGTTCATTTCATTAACAAAAACTAAGATGAAAAAAAAGAGCTTTTTTCCCCATGACTAAAATGAGGCGAAGAATAGACAACAATAAGGCCAATAAATGATAACTATGACTATATCAACATGCAATTTCATTGAAGAAAAAAGACGAGACTAAAATGTTTTGAAAAAATAAATTTTTGCAGACTGCTTTCATGTGTGCGGTTGCCAGATATCAAGAATTCAAGTCCTCGAATCAGAGTTTCTCTGTTACAAGGATTCATTTTCTGCTACATTTTATGCGCACAAGCTTGCTCTTGATTGCGGAAGCACCGCCAACGATGATCTGAAAACACAGACAAACAAGTTGGAGTTTAGCGATATAAATGAAAGTGTAACTAACAAAGACATTTAACACGAGACTAAGACTAAGACTAAATTGAAAATATCTGACAAAAACACTACATACAAATACGAAGAGCGGGGCAAACTGCTATTTTTGTTACCTTATAATTAAAATTGACAGCTGTCAGTGATTGAATGTTAAAACCTTTTTATTTTAAAATTAATTAAAATATTATTTTTGTAATTTTCGTGAAAGCAAATTTATCCAGGTATATTATTATATTTTGTGCATGTGTTTTTTGCAGTGTATTAAATAAATGTTTGTAGCCCAAAATAAGGCGTAGTTTATTAAGGAAATAATTATTTGTGCTTAATTAGTAACTACATTTGTTTTTGTTTAATTTAGTGTAATACATTTATAATTTTGTGTTATTTATACAAAATGCTGTATGTATTCACTATTTATACACACACACACACACACACACACACACACACACATATATATATATATATATATATATATATATATATATATATATATATATATATACATATATACATATATACATATATACATATATTCATAAATTCATATTATTCATACTATTTATTATAAATATATAAATATTACTATACTTTTTTTTTATTGCAATAATTACACATCCAATATTCAAATTAATGTAGAAACAACATAAAGATAGTGTCTTTTTGTTTAATGGTTTAATTTTTTTAATACTATATTTAATATATAATACTGATGTCTCTATGAATAGTTTTTCCCCCTAATATGCAACCATTGAATACAGCTATTCAGCATTACAGTATAATTGAGAGCTACTAAATTTAACATTTATTAGACTTTAAAAAATACCTTAGAATTTAAGTGAACTTTAAAACAATCTACACACAAACCCATTATAATAAATGTCGTATTTCGTTAGCTGTGCCCTTCAGCAAGTAGGAAATATACAGAAATTGAATAAAGTTACCAAACACTAAATTCTAAATTAAATATAGATGAATCCTTAAAGTTACAAAAGTTATTGATTTCCTCTTTTTTGTAAGATTGTGTCTCTGTAGGCTCTTGTTATCTTGACAGGAGAGTTTAGTGATTTTAAAAATTCACTA
Source organism: Garra rufa (assembly GCF_049309525.1). Classification (NCBI taxonomy): domain Eukaryota; kingdom Metazoa; phylum Chordata; class Actinopteri; order Cypriniformes; family Cyprinidae; genus Garra; species Garra rufa. Next base: position 966,075 of record NC_133378.1, on the reverse strand, counting down.
ATTTAAAAATCTGACTTATTTGCTACCTCTTTCTCTCTCTGGCAGTTTGAGGAGGACGGCCAGGTGTTTTTTAGCCTTGATGACGGCTCTACCAAGTTCACAGACCTGATCCATCTGGTAGAGTTCTACCAGCTCAACAGGGGCGTCCTGCCCTGCAAACTCAAACACCCCTGCACCATGGTGGCCTTATGACCCCTTCCTGATCCTTACGAAACAACATACACACAAAAGTAACTGAGAAACTGGATGCTTTTTTTTTTTTTTAAATAATAATTTCCAGTCATTTTCACAATAAGCTGACGCAACCCACGGGCATGAAAAAAGTTTTTCTCACTGCTCTGGGATTAGCATGGAAACGTTTGGGAATATTTACGGGACAAAATCAACTTCCCAGACACCCTGTCCTTTGGTTTTGACAAGGGTGCCTGCTTTTTTTTTTTTTTTAACAGTCTCTGTGGTGATATTCATAAACTTTTACTGAAATCAAGACATTTTCATCATTCAGGACATGACACTAGACACACATCCCCTATAAGCTGATCGGATCGGGACGGTCGTTTCGTGTGGTGTGTCTGCGGGGACTTGCATTGCAAGAAGTTACTTGATGACGATTGATATGTATTATGTTATTTCCTACCTGAACATTTTGCACTCTCAAGCTGAAAGCAGGTGATCCGCTTCATCCTGAGCTTACCGCAACAACTGTTACCCATTTGCCTTCCTCCTACAGTTCACCCTTTCATTTTTTTGTCCTTCTCTAAACTCTTCCTGGGGATTCCCTTTGTAATGATGGGATTAGTGCCGTGGCGAAGACAGTAATGACCATGTGAGGTGGCATCCTCAGCCAAATAATATAACCCGGTCTTTCATACATGGCTTTCTCCATGTCAGCGAGGAGGGACTAGCTGCAAGGGGTAGCAGACTTGCACTTCAATAAATTATACTTGATTGCTATGCTTTACCAGCATAAGAATTAGTTAAGTTTGGAGTTCTAATCAAGCTTTGCCTTAAAGGAATGTTCTGGGTTAAATATAACTTAAGCTGCATCAACATTATCCGTTGCATGCTGTTGATTACAACAGAAAATGTACTTTGAAAAACAGAAAGGGTTTCCATAGTCGCCTGCTTATAATGCAACCATTTTTTTCAGTGAACTTGCTTTGTAAGTGGATTTCAGTCGGCATATTCAATATATGCATATTTGATTTCTGTCATAAATTACATGTAGTTTAAAGGGACAATTCGCCCAAATTCATCATTCTGATGTCATTTCAAACATGTTTGACTTCATTTTTCAGTGGGACACAAAATGTTTTGAAAAATGTAATACAGGTTAGAATTGTTATTTTTGAGTAAATTGTCCCTTTAAATTTGATTTAACTCAGAACGTATAGAGTTTAGGGTGCAAAGGTTAATAAGTATCCACAATCTTTTAAGAATTATCCATATCATTTTAATCACTTTTTCGGTTTACGAAGACAATGGCCTGTTTGAGCCCACTGAATTTGCAGTTTTTCCTGTCAGTATGCAAGAGTTTTGCTCCTGCCGTTGAAATGCCGTATTGATTGTGCGTAGTTTATACAGTTGAGGTCAAACGTTTACATCCCCCTTTCAGAAACCACAAAATGCATGTTATTGTTTATCAAGTACTGACCTGAATAATATATTTCACATAAAAGAGGTTTACATATAGTCTACAAGAGAAAATAATAGTTCAATTTATAAAAATGACCCGGTTCAAAAGTTTACATCCCCTTGATTCTTAATACTGTGTTGTTACCTAAATGATCCACTGCTGTGTTTTTTGTGTTTAATGATAGTTGTTCATGAGTCCCTTGTTCACCCTGAACAGCTAAACTGCCTGCTGTTCTTCAGAAAAATTCTTTCAGGTCCCACAAATTCTTTGCTTTTCCAGCATTTTTGTGTATTTGAACCCTTTCCAACAATGACTGTCATTTTGAGATCCATCTTTTCATACTGAGGACAACTGAGGGACTCATATGAGTCATATGACTCACTGATGCTCCAGGCGGGAAACACCATCCATTAAGTGATAAAAGAACTGATTAAACATTTTGAATTTGAAGATCAGGGTAAATTTAACTTTTGTCTTCTGGGAAACATGTAACTATCTTCTGTAGCCTCTGAAGGGTAGTACTAAATGGAAAAAGAAGACCCTGGCTCTTAATGCATGTTTTTTTTTTCCCCTTATGAAGCATCAGTGGGCATTGGAACCTTCTGTAATAGTTGCATATGAGTCCCTCAGTGTGAAAAGATGGATCTCAAAATCACACAGTCATTGTTGGAAAGGGTTCAAATACACAAAAATGCTGGAAAGCCAAAGAATTTCTGTGACCTTAAGGATTTTTCTAAAGAACAGCAGGTAGTTTAACTGTTCAGGAAAAACAAGGGACTCATGAACAACTATCACTAATCAAAAAAACACAGCTGTGTGGATCATTCAGGTAACAACACAGTATTAAGAAGGATGTAAACTTTTGAACACGGTCGTTTTTATAAACTCAACTATTTTCTCTTGTGGACTAAATGTAAACATATTTTATGTGAAATATCTTCAGATCAGTACTAAATAAACAACATGCATTTTCAGAATGTTAAAATAATTAACATTTTGCCGATTCTGAAAAGGGTATGTAAACGTCTGACCTCAACTGTATTTGGAGCCATCAAAAACTTGACTCGGGCCTTAAAGGGCCACTGAAACTTGACCCAGGCCTCTTTGGCATGGTATCCCACCCTGAGCACAATTGGGTTGTTACTGGTTTCCTACACTGACTCCAGGTCGGGTTACTTTGCGAACCTAGCTATTAGTATAGCCCGAAGCTTAACAACTGCCTTTTTAAATCACTGTGCTGTTTTTGAGCCATGTTAAACCCCTAAAAGTGACAGGCCAGGCCCGGACTGAGCGCCTGCGAGGACTTTGCGAAGTCACGTCTCACGGGCGTGTCTGTAATCCTCCGGGGCTGCGTGACATAATGCGGTGAGGAGATTATCTCCCGTGCCAGCTTTGCAAAAGGAGGTTAGCGGCAAAGAAGCCGGCGTACGGTTACCTGCGGCGCTACTTCAGCAGTCTCCTGTCTGTCCCTGACGCCCGCCTTGTTACCCTTCCAACACTGGCCCAGCAAGACTAAGCTATGGTTTTATATGCTAACTCTGACAGCTGACTGTTATACTGCTGAGCTAGAACCACACGCGCCTAGGACGAGAGTGTGTACGCTGCACACTGCGATTGTCGGACACTTTATGATACCACACAAGCACCTTTTTATTTTCACATACGATTCACGCTGTTTAACTTATGTGAAACGCTTTAAGAACGCGTTTCACCTCAGATGTTAGCTACGACTCTGATCTGCCTTATTTTACGTTAACGCTTCCGCTTCATACGTAAATCGACTTTGTAAATTGTTACGAAAAGTACAAGCTTTACGCATTCAGTGTCAGGGATTGCGGTTGGCTTTTCATCACGTTAGATTTAGTCACAATTTCAGCCTGAAAACGAAGTATGTTCTAACTGGAATGCAAGTGTGAACGCTGATTCGTTCCGTCCAGCTCAAGCTCAAAGTGTTTGGATAACGCTTTTTTTTTTAATCATCAGACTTGTGCTGTTTGTGGCTCACAATGATGAAATGCCAAACATGCATTTGAAATTTAACTTCCCCAGGCTTTATAATGCCGTTTTGGAATTTTTAATTTTTTTTTTTTTTTTTTAAACACAGGTGATGGAGGTCATTTCACATGTGTGTTTGGCTCATATATGTAGCTTTGTCTATTAGAAACATGGAAACAGTCACGCTCTTCTAAGTATGTGAAGCCTAAGGAGAGGTAGTAGATCTAACACTGTATTAAAACACCATCTATTACTATATAAATGTGGTGCGCTCCAAAACAGAATGAAGATGTTGTGCATAAAGTGCGAGTTATGCATATTCCTTCTCGACTTGTACCAGTGTGAAATATTTTTTAGCTTATATCGTGTTTTCATTTTTATGTCACAAATGTCTTTTTATAAAGAGTATATATTACAGTATTAAATTAAAAAAATGTGTTCTGTTGTATTTATTTCACTATTGGTTTGATGTTGAGGATGCTTATTACTATAGGCCTATGAAACAAGATTGTCCAGACCATAGATAGACAGATACACTAGTCAAAAGTTTTTGAATTGTAAGATTTTTAATGTTTTTGAAATAAGTCTCTTCTGCTCACCAAGCCTGCATTTAATTGATCCAAAGCACAGCGAAAACAGTAACATTTTTACTATTTACTATAATGGTTTTCTATTTAAGTATATTTTAAAATGTAATTTATTTCTGTGATTAAAGCTGAATTTTCAGCATTGTTACTCCAACCTTCAGAATTTATTCGAATATGCTGATTTGCTGTTCAAAAAACAGTTATTATTATCAATATTTAAAATAGTTGAGTACATTTTTGTTCAGGATTCTTTGATGAATAGAAAGATCCAAAGATCAGCATTTATCTGAAATGAAAAGTTTTTTGTAACATTATACATATACCACTCAAAAGCTTGGAGTTAGTATTTTAATTTTAATTTTTTTTTTTCAAAATAATTATAGAAATTAATAGGCTACTTTTATTTAGCAAGCATGAATTAAATTGATCATACGTGGTGACTAAAGACATTTACAATGTTACAGAAGATTTCTCTTTTAGATAAATGATGTTCTTCTGAACTTTCTATTAATCAAAGAAACCTTGAAAAATTATACACAGCTGTTTTCAACATCTTAATAATATTAATAAATGCTTTTAAGCAGCAAATCAGATTATTAGAATGATTTCTGAAGGATCAGGTGACTGGAATAATGATGCTAAAATTTCGCTTTGAAATCACAAACTTACATTTTAAAATATATTCAAATAGAAACAATTTTAAATGGTAAAAAAAAAATATTTTAAAATTGTACTGTTTTGTTACTTTGGTACTTTGAATCAAATAAATACAAGCTTGGTAAGCAGAAGAGACTAGGCTACTTAAAAAAAATCTTACTGTTCAGAAGCTTTTTACTGGTAATAGGCTATAGATAGATATATGGTAATGCTTTAAAGGCAACCATTATTTTATACATCAGCATTACATCCCAATGCTGACTTTCATAGTAGTGTACTGTATGAATTATTGTAATATATCTCTTTATGTGGTTAATATATGATCATGTAATTTCCAAAAATGAACCAAAAGCGGGCTCGTCCGGGATTTGAACCCGGGACCTCTCGCACCCTAAGCGAGAATCATACCCCTAGACCAACGAGCCTTTAAGATTTGGGGTAGGATGGCGTGCCACGTTGCATAGGACCTTCGATAAAGTGAGTTTGGAATGCTTATTTTGTTGGCGTTTGCTGATTAATGGCGCCACCTGGTGGCAGAAACCTGAAGCTACAGAGGTGCCCTTTAGAACAAATGACAATAATACCAGCAAAGTAACAATTACTTCGCGACTTTAGCAGTGATTGGAAGGGTGGAAATAATTAAACAGAAAACTAAATGACATCAAAATATGACTAATGAACATACTTGGAAAAAAATTATCCGTGTCTATTTACAAAGGACTTCAGACATAGGCTAAACAATTGCTGAATAAAAATGTTATTTTCATAGCATAACCGAGTTGTTAACGTGAACACCAACGTGGTACATGCATACCAGGTGTGATTTGAAAATAAATTAATGAAACTCTTGATAAAACTTGGCTCAGGGGAAATACCGATAGAATACCTGTAAAGGTGAGTTAAACTTTATGAGAAATAATACCTTAATAAGTTTAAACTGTTTGCTGTCTTGTGCTGAAATAGGAACAAGCTTGCTGACTGCTTGATTATTAGTCTTGTTATAGACCACACGCTACAGTACAACTTAATATTCTTCTTGTTGTCAGTAGTGGAGAAAGTTCACTTCGCATGTTCATTGTTCACAGGACTTTATCTTAAAGTACAGTACAGCTGGCTCGTTGGTCTAGGGGTATGATTCTCGCTTTGGGTGCGAGAGGTCCCGGGTTCAAATCCCGGACGAGCCCGACTTTTCCTTGCCAAAAGTTAAGAGTAAAAAGTCAGTTATAAGATCTCTTATAAAAAAACAAAAAAAAAAAACACCGAGGTTTCTTCTTGACTGTTGCAGTAACTCTTAAAGCCACATGTAAATCTTTCTATAAGCCTGACCAGTGGCCAAGAAGTGGCGTTGCTCGTCTTAGATTTTCGAGTGCGGACACTACTGTATTCAGAACAAAAAATATTTTTCAAACATTTAATTTCCTGAGTGATCACGCCATCAAAATAAAATAAAATAAAACGATACTTAGAAATTTCTTTGATGAAAACAATTTTGTAACTCTTCTCTGTATACTCTGTAACAGAAATGTCTCATTAAAATCAAATTGAATGAGATACTTAGAAATTTCTTTGATGAACAAATTTGTACCTCTTCTCTATGGACTCTGTAACATTGAAATGTCTCTGGTCTGTAAAGTTTTGTATAGACCTGTGAATTGAAACTTTTATCCTAAGGTTAGTTATGAACCTAGTTTGTAACTGTTGGAAAACCACTGAACTTACAACAGACTATGCTACAGCATGTACAACTCAGTAAACCTTAGGTTTAGCTGTAAACTGTTAATGTAACTGTGTCAATTCCAGGATTCTAAAAGGGTGGGGCTCGTCCGGGATTTGAACCCGGGACCTCTCGCACCTTAAGCGAGAATCATACCCCTAGACCAACGAGACTTGAGCTAACAGTAATATATGATGTGCCACGTTTCACACAGGAGATACAGACCGATTGACAACGTGGATGTGGGATGCTTGTTTTGTTGAAATTACATGTTTGGAGCCATGTAGCGTTAAATGGCGACATCTAGTGGTTAACAAGCAGATGTGGAGTTTTTCAGTGGGCGTGTTTTATTCAGAATGGATATTTTTTTATTTTGATTAATTTTGATAGAGGCTGTGAGGGAAAATGGATGGGAAATTTATAAAAAGACGGTGACAGAAAAATGCTGAGAAAGTAAGATGTGACACAAAAATCTTAAATCTTTTTAACCCAGTGTTACAGCAGGACAACATCAAAATCAGTTACATTGATCAATAACTTTTATTGATCAATAACTGAGATCGAATACAATATCTGGCTTAGTCAGATTACCAAGTGAAATAGGCCTACATTCCTTGGTAGTACGAGAGACTGTTGTTCTTATGAAGAACATTAACATTGTGAAGACACTTTGGATTGAGCTGATTGCTTCAGCGCTCTAGAGGTCTTTATAGATCTGTAACTTTATGATTTTATTTTATGACTGACACCTCTCCATCATAACATATCCAAAAGCAAACATGACTTTAATAGCTGTCAGTATTAGGATGCTCACAACCTATAACTGAAATGTTCCTTTACTGAAAGAGAGGTTGCTGGTTTCAGAAAGAACATTTACATTGTGAAATCACTTTGCATTGAACTGCACACTTCAGTGCTCTGGAGGTCTTTATAGATCTGTGACTTTATGTGTTTATGACTGACAGCTCTTCTTCATAATAACAAATCCAAGAGCAAACATGACTTTAATAGCTGTCATTTTTTGGACACTTTCAACCTGCACCTGGAGTAAGTATATAAAAAATTAATATCATTAGCTGATTTACAGAAAACTAGGAAATAAGTAATCCACAGGTTCACACGGCTGAGATCAAGATGTAGTTTTGACTACAAAAACTGCAAATACTGTATATGAATTAAAAATAAAAAAATATATATATTAATGTTAAAATTGTTAACAACTTTAATGTTTTGATCTTTGTCAAGTTTTTCACTGAAATTGTATAAGGTAAACATGCAAAAAAAAGGCTTACTCCTTGTAGTGCAGCAAAAAGAAATAAAGTGTCCTTGGTTTTAGAGATGCCTTAATACTTAATGTGCTCATCAGTTTTATATTATTCTTTTGTGTTTTATGTTTCTCTTCAGGTTCTGTGGGGCAGATTCTGACTCAATCTGAAGATCAAACAGTGAAGCCAGATCAGACTGTCACTATTCACTGTAATCATGAACCAGCAGTATACTGTGTTAAACAAAATACCTCTCTGTATTGCATGTCCTGGTACCATCAGATTCCTGGAGAAGCTCCTAAACTCCTGATCTCTGCCACATCAGACAGAGCTTCAGGTGTTTCTTCTAGATTCAGTGGCAGTGAAAGTGGAAACCACATGGATTTTACTCTGACCATCAGTGGAGTCCAGTCTGAAGATTCGGGAATTTATTACTGCCAAAGTCAACACAGTAAGACATTAGCTCCTGCAAAGCCAGACTGGGTGTTAACACAGTGTAAAAGCATCATACAAAAACCTCTCTGGGTGACACTTTTAGCTTCTGCAGATGTTGATGTTGAAGATCATTATTCACCTCATTGAATTTACACACAAACATACACTCTTTTAATGCTGCTAAACCATTGATGTTCATTGTTGTCACACACACTCCTGAACACATTCTACATATTCTGTTAATAATAAATGTCAGAATGTCTCAATCAGTTTTCCACATGAATTGCAATCCAATACAATCCACCCGACACTGATGACAGAAAGCTCACTGTAGCCAAAGTAACTTTTTAAAATACATGCTTTAACTAACACCATGATTAGTCCATAAACCCATTTTTTTGTTGTTTTGTTTTTGTTTGAAGCAATCACAATAGGTTTTCCCTGGCATTTTTATAATTTTTGTTTTTAAAATAATAACATCAAAATAAAATGAATGAAATACTATGGCAAGTGAACAAATACAATTAATTAATGACAAAATAATTCAACCAATCAGTGATTCATAAAGCTTTTATTTGGCTAAAAATTAAAGAAAACATATTTGGTCATACATTAAACAGGCTTCAACAAGATTAACATACAAAGCAAATTGGAATACAGTGATGTTTGATCTTTATTAAGACTTTATTAAGTGTGTGAGTGCACAACTGATTATGGATGCCTAATCTATGTATTTTTGTGTTGTATGTGTGTGTGTGTGTGTGTGTGTGTGTGTGTGTGTGTGTGTGTGTGTGTGTGTGTGTGTGTGTTTGTGTGTTTCACTGGTCATCACTGCACTGCTGTGTGCTGAGGCTCTTGGTCTCTGCACTGTGTGACGGGTGAGTGGCGTCACAGCTGACGGTTTTTACTCTGCTCCACTCGCTCTCAGGCTGCTGCTCCAGCTGTACAGTCCATCCTTCTGCAGCAGACTGGGACTCTGATTGACACCAGAGCTCCTGATGCTGCCGTCCACCTTCCAGCTCAGCTTCCAGTCAGAGGGGAATCCCTTACTGGCCACACACAGCACTGTAGCCTTACCCTGCTGCAGCTCGTCTCTGGAGGGCGGCAGCACTGTGAGAGCAGGACGAGCTGCAGCTAAAGAGAGACAGAGAGATGGAAACTGTGAGGTTTCGTTTTTCTGAAAAACATCTTTATCAGTCTCTCTGAATGACTTTCACTTCCTTTTAAGAGATTCAGAGTTAATCAAGCAGATCTGAGTGTAACAGACCATAAAAACACATTTACTGACTCATAATATTCAGATTTTAAATAATCAGTATTTATTATAATATAAGATAACACTTTACAGTAAGGTTTCTTTTGTTAACCTTAATCTTAGAAAACTATAGGCTAGTTAACACAAACTAACATTGCAAAATAATACAAAATCATTATTTAATCTTAGTTAATGTTAATTTCAACATAAATAAAACAAAAGTTTTTTTTTAACAAATTAAACATTATTTAATGGACCTGAGGTAAGATGAACTAACAGTCAACAGTTATTTTATGACCTAACATTCATAAAGAATAATGATTGCCATATCAAATGTATTGCTCATTGTTAGTTGGCTAATGCATTAAGTTAGCTAAAAAACAAGATGTATAACTTTGCCAGACTGAAATGTACATACTGGTTTTAAATATCTAGATCTCAGATTCTGATTCGTAATAACATTCTTTTATTTTGTATTTTGTTTTTATATTAAAATATCCAAAAGAAAAGATAATCAGTAGACAATCTTTAGACATTTAAATTTATAATTTTATATATAATAATATATTAAGATTTTTATATTGTTTAGTGTCCAATTATTAAGAAATATAACTGAAATATGAAACAGGATACATAAGAGATATTTCTAATGTGAAACACATAAAAAAAATCAATATACTAACAATTACTGTATAATTTACTATTTTTATCCTAGTTTGTTATTGTATCTCTTGTTATGTGCTTTTCCTTTTTATATGAATATTTTTTGAAATAGAAAGAGATTTACTTACTTCCAACTGAGAGGTGAGTTCCTCCACCAAAAGTCCACCACAGTGATACCAACTCAATCAACGGCTGTACAAAAACCTGCACTAAAACTGACACTGACATCAACACTCACAATAACACTGCCCTTAAGACTGACACTAAAACTAATAATGCATTTTATTTTAATTGTCACATCAAACATAAGAATAAATTGTTAATAAAATAAAATGCAAAATTCTGCTAAATTTATATATTTATTTTTAGTGGTTTTAGAGGTAAATTCCACGAAGAGTGTGTTTTGCATATTAACTGAACACTGCACTTAAAACTCCACAGATGATTATTAGTGTGTGACACTGACACACACACATAAGAAACAATGATTTCTCTTATACTAATGCTGGGGACACTTGCTCAAGGTACAAAGATATATTTTTACATTATGACAAAAAATAACCTGGGGGATTTTTTTGTTCAAAATTCTGAATTTGTGCTTTTTAACACTTTTAGAGCAGATATAAATATCTCTCTGCTTGTATTTTGAAGTATTGTAATATTTGTTCTGATTTCTCTCTCAGCGTCTTACGGAGAGGTTCAGTCTCCCGAGTCTCTGTCTGTTAAAGCAGGAGATTCTGTCTCGATTAACTGCACTGGGACCAGTGGAGTTGGAAGCGACATGAGTTGGTATCTACAGAAACCCGGAGAAGCTCTTAAACTCCTGATATATGGAGCTAGTGTACTTGAATCTGGAGTCCCAGATCGGTTCAGTGGAAGTGAAAATGAACCTGATTTTACACTGAACATACAAGGAGTCCAGCCTGAGGATGCAGGAGTTTATTACTGTATGGGGTTTTATGGAGCTGATGAGTTCACACAGTGAAACAGCATCATACAAAAACCTCTCAGTCAGACACCATGAGAATATGAATGCTGAGATGCTCACAATATCAATATCATAATTAGTCTTACTCACTAGTTAATTTACTATGAATGAAATTTGAATAAATATATTCTGTCTGTGTTTGTAACAAAACATATTCTCACATTTATCCTTTTTTCAAGCTAGGTGCTGTAATTTGTTAGCCTAGAATCTAGACGCGCCCCTAGCGGCAGCAAATTACATTTGCTTCCAAGGGCAGTCTAGTTAAATCCAGAGCCATAGAGAAAGAGAGTTGCGACACGCTTTGATCTCGCCGCCACGCGGTCACGTGGTTCATGGAGCTCTCAATAGTTCCAAACAACTCCGCGCTGTCAATGTGTTTGAATGGGTTTAAGTAGGATAGACATTAGTTTTACTATTTTTGCAGCAATTTCGAGTAATTATTAACACATAATGTGCATTGATTGTGTATTGATAACTTCTCTGAATACGGTTCACAATCGCATTGTATTCTGGCGAGTTATAAAGAGACATAATTAATATGTTCTCATACTTTTTGTCAGTCAAATGTGACCAAACACCTTAAGTGTAACTTTTATTCAATTAAATAATTGTAATATATAGTTCAGTTCTATTTAGTTAATATTTTGAGGAGTTTTTTTTTGTACTAAATAATATGTGCAATAATGATCCTGACCTTTTAAAAGATAACATTTTTTAATATAGTATTTATATTACAGTTAGTGTGATATTTAAGGTAAGATGCATTTGAATGCGTATTTGGACATGATCAAACACTCTCTTTTTTATATGTTTCGATTTAAAGATTTAATGTTAAATAAGAAAAAAGTAATTTACTCATGTTATTTTATGATATTCAAATAAACAACATAACTGAATATTATAAAAGGCAAGCAAACATGGCATTTAACATAATAGAAAAGATGAAAATAGTGTTTAAAAAACACAAGGCAACAAATTGCATTCAGCATACATTTTTATCGTATTTCATGAATGCAGTCTTTACTGAAGCTCATTCAACCTCCTACAGTGAGAGAAAGATTGCAGAAAGACTAAAAACGTAAAAATATGACAACTAGTATCTGGTTATGGTCGCTATTACGGTGTTTCTCACGGTATCTAACTGTAATTACAGTATAACTGTTTATTTTTAACGATAAACATTAACTATAACACGCTTCATAAAATACCACTACTGGCCAGTTTTTCGAGAGGTCAACCAAAGACTATAGAATACCCAAGACTTGTCACTCCTTTAGTTTTGAATGGGGAAAAATGCAACGCTCATTATGGCCGCGAAGCCCCGCCTTCTTAGTGAAAGAGCCAATCGTTGATTAGAAAAGTCAGCGCATCACTGCAGCTGCCGTTAGAAGTCCCGGTTGCTATAGAAACAATCGGCGCTCTAAGACGTGCGCTCAGTACTGCGCATGCGCACTGGCTCATCTAGCCGGAAAAATAAGCGTTTTTTCACGCTATTGGAGCACAAGGAATCATATTTATGAGGCAGTTCTTGTTGGATTTCTTTGGAGATTTAAAATATGAAATTTAATCGTAAGCTTGGTGAACAGTTTTGGAGAATTTGATGTTTCCCCATTCAAACAGATAGGAGCTGCACTTGTATGCCCGAGAGGCGTTTCAAAGATGGCCGCCAAGTGACATGACTTGCCTTAAAGGGACTTTTATGGCGTCAGATAGCTGTCTTTATTATGAGAGCGCACACACAATATAAGCAAGCACAGGAACAGAAATCGAGAGCGTAAAAACAGAAACTGAACAGATGAAACGTAACCGTGTGGCAAGTAAAGCTGTCATCACGAGCGTATTAATTGTGAACCAGCACAGTTTTGAAGGTGGCAGCGATGTCTCAGTGTGATCGAACTCGTTTTCAGATTGGCAGCTCGCTCGCATTATCATCTGCGCTCTCTCGGTTTTAAAATTCTCCTCGCTCTCGATTATTTTTTCCAACCGGAAACACGTCATGGATTAAGGCTTGACAAGACGATCACTGATCGATTAAACTGCCTTACTAAGAACTGCCACTAGAGTTCAGAATTGCGACCTTGGAGTTAATTGCCAATAACAACAGATAGAAGAAGAATTGCGACTCATCTGCTCACCTGCTTTACTGAAGCCATGGAATCAGGAGAAAACGTAAGTTTAAAATATTTCAAATATCACATGTTGATGCGTATGCGACTGAATAGTGAATGAGTTTTGTGTTTAATTGTAATGGCTAAAGCTGCCATTTTAAAAAGACATTAATAGGCATTTGTGTAAAACTAGCGACCTAGGCAAATAACCAACAGCCAGCAGAGGGAAAACAAGCAACAGCAGTAGCCAGTTAGTTTATGGACTGATGCATTTCAATCATTTAAATGAAACCGTTTTCATATTCATTACAGAAATTATAACTTATTAGTCACATTTTAATACAATGCATTTAAATTACACATTTAAAGCAAAGCTAGTGTATTGTAGCTCAAAAAGACTTAGCAGTGTTTCTTGGTCTTTCAGGAAATCCTACGTAGCATACTAGAACGTCTGACGACAAGACTTCAGTGGATCCTTGAACAGTCTTCTATTGACCTTGATTATTTGGAGTATGTTTGTAATCAAGAGTACATCTTAATTGATGCAGCATCCCGAATCTTTGATATACCTCCCCCCATAACAGAGGGTCTGAAACAATTAGGCAGACTAGTGCATGCTGGCATAGAGGAAGAACAACGACCTATATTGTTCACACTTGAGCAAGGGGAAAGGGGACGTCCAAAATGTGAGCTGTCCGCTGATTTTCTGACATATCTTTTTGAAATACCATTACCTGTTAAGTGTGTGGCCAATCTACTCGGTCTTAGTCAGAGCACAATTTTCAGAAGAATGAGAGAACTTGGCATTTCAACAAAGACTTCATACAGCTCTATGTCAGATGAAGAACTGGACAACAAAGTTGCTGCTGTTAAAGCAAGAGTCCCGTATGCTGGATACAGATTTGTCAAAGGACTGTTACAGTCTGACGGCTATCGTGTTCAGTGGGACAGAATTAAAACGTCCATGCACAGAATAGACTCTGCTGGAGTTCTGTCCCGAATGACACGCATGGGGAGCACAGTAAGACGAACTTATTCTGTCCGGGGTCCACTGTCACTTGCCCACATCGACACCAATCATAAACTAATAAGGTTTGCATGATATGGCACTAGTAGTACCAGTAGTTAGTTATGTGCTCATATTGGTTTGTATTGAAAGTGCCTTCTTCCCTTTAAAGCCAATGATTAACATAAAATGTTATATTTAAAAAAAAAATTTAAACGCATGATTTTATATTCCTGTGGGTTAGGATGGTTAAAATAATATCTTCAAATTTCATATGACTTAATTTTAAAATTGTTTAACAGTGTGTTTTTTACTTGTGTAAGGTACAACATTGTGATATTTGGCAATGTGGATGGCTACTCAAGAAAGGTAAATATGATGCGTGCATTGGTCAGTCAGCTTGTGTGTTCCTGATAGGCTCTCAGACAGGATAACATTATTTTGTTGTTGTTAGGTCCTGTACCTGAATGCTGCAAATAATAACAAGTCAAGCACTGCTCTTGCTTTTTTCCTGGAATCTGTGCAGCGGTTTGGTTGGCCGTCAAGGTATGCTGCTTTACTCTTCCAAGGCTGCCCAGGTGAAAATAAAGTACATTTCCATAATGCTTTAAGTACAAAATTAGTGTGTGAAAATAAAGTACTAAAGAAGAATTTTTAGTATAATAAGAATTTTAAAGGGATAGTTCACCCAAAAACAAAAATTCTGTAATTTACTCAGTCTCATGTTGTTACAAATCTGTATATATTTCTTTGTTCTGGTGAACACGAAGAAAGATATTTTGAGGAATGTTTGTAACCAAAGCGACCATGAGCCCCATTGACTTCCATAGTAGGAAAAAAGAATACTATGGAAGTGAATGAGGCTCACGAATGGTTTGGTTACAAACATTCCTCAAAATATCTTTCTTCGTGTTCACCAGAACAAAAATTTATACAGATTTGTAACAACATGAGAGTGAATAAATGACAGAATTTAATTTTTGTGTGAACTATCCCTTTAAGAACATCTAAGTGTACTTATCTGTGCTGTTTTGAGACACCATGAATATGAACTAAAATGCGCCAAAAATATTTGTATGAAAGATATGTAGTAAACTTGAACCTATTTTTGAAATATTGTATTTTTAAAATATAAGTGTACTTTTTCACCTGGGTGGTATCCCTATAGACATTTTTCTTGAATCAACACGGCAGCAGACTCCTATTATTTAATTCAAAAGACAAACAGTTTTCTTTGTCTCTAAATGCAGAGTAAGAGGCGATCAAGGGGTCGAGAACCTGGGCATAGCACGCTGCATGTTTACAGTGCGGGGGACTGGACGAGGCAACTTTGTGTCAGGAAAGAGTGTACATAATCAGAGGTGTGTGTGATTTGTAATACATCCTTAGAAATTTACAATGCAAATTAATTACACTCTAAAATATTAACAATTTCAGAATCGAGCGTTTGTGGAGGGACGTATGGATGGCTGTGACCCAGGTCTACTACGAGGTTCTGCATGGTTTGGAAGAAGATGGTCTACTTGATCCTTCCAATAACGTTCACATGTTTTGTGTTCACTACATCTTCCTACCTCGGCTGAATGACGACCTGGCAAAGTTCAGTGATGGTTGGGACAACCACCCACTACGCACGGAGCAAAACCTAACTCCAAACCAGCTGTGGGTCATGGGCCATATTCAACATTCCACCACTGAACCAGAACATCTAGAGCAGGTATACACACAATAACAGTATAAATTTAATTAAAGCTGCAAGCAGCGATGACCGGGCCCTCGCCGTCTGTGCAATCGCCATCCCGATAGCATCAGGAAAACGGTGCCCAGTTGGCACATGCATTCACAGTAACCCTTTGGACTAACCCTAACTGTCTCTCCTCCTCTCTGACTCTTTCTCTTACCACCCATCCCCCCTCTTTACACTCAGCCACTTACCACACAAACACACACATTAAGTGCAGAGCAGAGCGAGATCAGATATGTTTTTTTATTTTCTTTCATTCGTGGAGTTTTGTATAATTATGAAATGATCTGTGTTTGATCAGAATGAATAGTTATTTGTATGAAAAAAGTTTCAAAGAGTTAGGATGCTGCAATTTAAATATATAATAAATCATTGAAAATTTAAAAATGAAAATGAAATTCTAAGCACGCTATTTGCCTCAAAAACACAGGAAACAAATATTTGAAACTATTTTTAATTTTTATTTATTTGCCATGACAACAGCATTTGATGCATCAGGGACGCCTTTATGTGAAATAATTATAAACAAATATATTAAAAATAAATACATATTTACTTAGTAGATTTTTTTGGCCTTTTTGTAATTGTTTCTCATTCTAATTAAGTGAACTGAGCAGTATAGTGTCATACTTATAATATTTTTGTTCTATCAGTGAGAGTGTATATATGTATTTA
The DNA here is from genome assembly GCF_049309525.1 of Garra rufa. Classification (NCBI taxonomy): domain Eukaryota; kingdom Metazoa; phylum Chordata; class Actinopteri; order Cypriniformes; family Cyprinidae; genus Garra; species Garra rufa. The sequence continues at coordinate 949,347 of NC_133378.1, read as the reverse complement.
AATCATATAATTTTTCCTTAAAAGATAAAAAAAAGATTTTAATGCTCTTTAAGCACCTATACAAAATAATTATGTAAAAGTAGACTGACAATACAGTACATATCAACTGATTCTATGGATTATTGTCATTCTTATATACTGAGAATGAGTTAAATAGCATTAGAGGTCAAACGATTCCTTATCTTATGAGGACCTCTAGTGTTCATCCCTGGTATTACAGCTTTAATCTGACAAATTTATGTGACACTTTTAATGTTTTTGGGCCCTCTTTGCATGATAACATTTTGAAACTACACGTATTTCCTAATAATTTCTTGTTCTTTATATGTAAAAAGTTTTGATGAGTTAGAATAATGCAATTTAAAGATATATGAAAAAAACTCATTGTTACTTTCATAAATCACCACATCAACACTGTTCAAGATATCCCAAAGTTGTTCACAATATAGGGAACATTTTCCCAATATTCTGAGGATGATGATAAGAACATGTAATTCATGATGATAACAAAATGTTATTATTGCTTGCTTTACGTCCACCACTTCTGCTTAAATGTCATCGTTACCTATCTGTTCAATTTGTGTGTGGATATTGCTTTTCAGGTGACTCCTGTTATAAGACATCACTCTTAAGCGCTACATAACTAAGAATCAATTAGGAAAACGGTGCCCAGTTGGCACATGCATTCACAGTAACCCTCTGCTAGTTTGGATTTAAAGTTTACAGAAATGAAAGGGTTACATTTTTAAATCAACACACAGACACATACACACTAAATATACAACTTTACCATCCAGTTTCATTTGTTAACATTGTTAACATGAACAATAATAAATAGCATTTATTAATGTTAATTAATATTAACCTAAAAAAGTACTCATATATTGTTTAAAGGTAAATTAGTATCTTTTATCTTTTACTGTGAATTAACATGAACATGAACACAGTTCATGTGGGTATACAACAATACACAATAAAGTGCTCAATAAACGCTTCATTCTTTCAAAATATCTTTAAAAATCAAGTTGGGTATTGTAATGGGGCGATATATAAATATAACTCATCTTAAAATGGTACAATTTTCAGATGTTTTGAACAGATAACAGCAAAGTTTGTTTTGTTGTCAAAGTTTGTCTTGAAATTGTTAGTGTTTTTTTTATTGAATCAAAAATTTTAATTATGAAAATAAATGTCTATCAATGAAGATAAATCTCTCATGCTAAAAAGCTGTATTTTTCTTAATCTTTTGCTATGTGACTGAATAGGACAAGTTCATGGTACAGTTCAGTAAAAAATAAATAAAAAAACAACAACTGCAATAAACAAAGAATGAAAGAGTTCGTGACCCTTTATATTTTCTCAAAGATCAGACTCTCAAAGTTCAGACTTATTTATGCAGATTAAACAACAGCAATGTGCAATGTGCAAATTGCATCTTCCTCAAAGATGGTCTTAAGAAAAACAGCATGTTCCACTGGTCTCTCTCCCTTTCACCCCTCCCCCCTTCAGTCACTCTTAGTGTCAACACAGACTGTCAGCCCAGTGACAACAGTTTACTGATTTCTTTTTTTAATTTTCTTTAATTCATAGAAGCTTGAATAACTATGATATTACCAGCACTTGCTCATAATGATTAGATCTCTGTGTGAAAAAAGTTTTAAAGAGTTTGGATGCTGCACTTTAAAGATATAAAAAATTAGGGTTATGTTTTTTAAAAAATCACCACGTCAACACCGTTCAAGATATCCCAAATCCGCTCGCAATTTAACATCTTCAGAATCTTCTCTTCATGTTAAAAAAGTTTGGTGTGAATACCTTGTTATTCTTAGAAGGAGTGTGAATTTGTTTACAGCCTGATTTTTCCAAAAATCCACATTCAAATCAAAATAGCCGGCTTCCTGTTGGTCTTAGCTAATGAGTTTGATTTAGAAAGTTGTCCAGATTAATGAGAACAATATATGTACAGAGTTTGGTGACTGTAGGAAAAACTAACCCCCCAACTTTAGTCAAAAGATGGCGCTATAGAGTGCCTGCTCCACGCCCATTTATGACCTTTTGCCAGTGTCTAACTATCATTAATATTGATGTGTGTGTTGAGTTTCATGAAATTTTAAGCATGTTATCTGCTTCGAAAAGACAGGAATCTAATTTTAAAGTTTGACACGTTGCCATGGCAACAGCATTTGATTTATCATCGTACCCTTTACATATTCTTATCGGCCGTGTTTTGACATTATTTTGATGAAGTTTGAAGAAAATCAAGTAAAATTAAGAGGCTGATTTCAACGCATTTTGAAAATGACACGCTTCCTGCTCCCAGTTGGTGGCGCTATAACTTTGACTCATAATAGTCACATTTATGGAATCGGCATCATACAACGAACAATCTGGTGAAGTTTCATCAGAATCAGGCAATGTGTGCAACAGTTATTAGACACTTCCTGTTTCTCATTTCTCGCCATAACTTTGTCGCCTTGCCACGGTCAAACCGTTCGAGATATCAAAAATCCCCTCGCAATTTAGCGTCCCCAATGTCTTGAGATCATGCTGACCGAGTTTGGTGACAATCGTATGGAAATCCTGGGAGGAGTACGTTAAATTCCAGAGCATGCGCTTTTTACACAGCCCTAAATATCTCACTTCCTGTTGCGTTAAGAAAATGACATAGAGTACAAAAGTTGTTCAGCTCAATGAGTTCTATATGTGTACCGAGTTTCATATGTGTACGTTCAAGTATGTGTGCTATATGGCCCTAAAAATTCCAGGGGGCGCTGTAGAGTCCCCTTGCCACGCCCCGGTACCAGCCTCTGTGACGTCCTGATGGCCGCAGATTCCGACATGTGTGCAAATTTTCAAGAGTTTTTGAGCATGTTAAGACCCCCTTAAGTGCCCGGAAGGTTAACAAAAAAAAAAAAAAAAATTAAAGCTGCAAGCAGCGATGACCGGGCCCTCGCCGCCTGTGCAGTCGCCATCCCGATAGCACCAGGAAAACGGTGTCCAGTTGGTACATGCATTCACAGTAACCCTTTGGACTAACCCTAACTGTCTCTCCTCCTCTCTGACTCTTTCTCTTACCACCCATCCCCCCTCCTTACACTCAGCCACTTACCACACAAACACACACATAGAGTGCAGAGCAGAGTGAGATCAGATATGTTTTTTTATTTTATTTCATTCGTGGAGTTTTGTATAATTATGAAATGAACTGTTTTTAATCAGAATGAATAGTTATTTGTATGAAAAAAGTTTCAAAGAGTTAGGATGCTGCACTTTAAATATATAATAAATCATTGAAAATTTAAAATGGAAAATGAAATTCTAGGCACGCTATCTGCCTCAAAAACACAGGAAAGAAATATTTGAATGTATTTTGTATTTTTATTTATTTGCCATGGCAACAGCATTTGATGCATCAGAGACGACTTTACAGAATCTCATCGGCCGTGTTTTTACATTATTCTGATGAAGTTTTAAGAAAATCGAGTACAAATATATTGTTCGTTGTTCGTTCGTGTGTTAGTTCATTAACCATTGTTAACAAAAGAGACCCTATTTTAAATAGTTACCATGTTTTATGATCTACAACCATTTTTAAATATTATTTTAATGATCTATAAGCATCTGTGAAATAATTATAAACAAATATATTAAAAATAAATACATATTAACTTAGTTGATGTATGTTTCTCATTCTAATTAAGTGAACTGAGCAGTATAGTGTCATACTTATAAGATTTTTTATTCTATCAGTGAGATTGTATATATGTATATAAATCATATAATTTTTCCATAAAAGATTAAAAAAATATTTTAATGCTCTTTAAGCACCTATACAAAATAACTATGTAAAAGTACACTGACAGTATAGTATATATCAACTGATTCTATGGATTATTTTCATTCTTATACACTGAGAATGAGCTAAATAGCATTTTTGTTTAAACGATTCCTTATCTTATGAGGACCTCTAGTGTTCATCCCTGGTACTAGAGCTTTAATCTGACAAATTTATAAGACACTTTTAATGTTTTTGGGGCCTCTGAGCATGATAACATTTTGAAACTACACGTATTTCCTAAGAATTTCTTGTTCTTTATATGTAAAAGGTTTTGATGAGTTAGAATAATGCAATTTAAAGATATATAGAAATAACTATCCATCTTTTTTACTGTTACTTTCATAAATCACCACATCAACACCGTTCAAGATATCCCAAAGCCGTTCACATTTTAACATCTTCAGTATCTTGGCACCATGTTGACAAAGTTTAGTGTGCACTGTCTGATTCTGCTATGAGTGATTTGAATTTATTCAGCTATATTTTTACAAAAATCCACATTCAAATCAAAATAGCTGACTTCCTGTTGGTCGTAGCTAATGGGTGTAAATTTTTTTGCAAAAAAATCTGGTGATCAAAAATGATTAGGCTGTAGTTAAGAACTGTTAGTTTTATGGACAGTTATAATATTTTGTATATGCAGACAAGGGCTTTATGATGGGCCTGAGTTGAATTTAGAAAAAAAAAAAATTCTTAAACATGTTTGAAGTTCTTAATAGATTTCACTGTTGCACATTTAGTCTTTTTTTTTTTACAGTAATTTGCATTTTGCAGTTTGTTTACATGGTGTACATTGGATGCACATATTTATGACTTCTTGTTACAGTATTCATTTAAAATAAAAGTTGTTTAAAATAAACAACTGTGTGCACCCTATTATTAATGTAGATGTGTATTTCAGTAATAAACTTAAGTAGGGGAGTTTTAAGTTACCAGCATTTATATCAAAATGGTGATCCCATGTCTGCAAAACTAACATTTTAAATGAAATATTGATAGCTAATCGATATTGAATCGAATTGAATCGAATCGAAACCATAAAAAAAAAGCAATCGAATCGAATTGCCAAATTGGTCACAATACCTAGCCCTAATTCACATCCTAATGAATAAACAACCAAGAGTTTAAATATTCCCTTCTATCTCCTCCTCTCTGACTCTCTCTTTCCACCCATCCCCCCTCCCCACTCTCACCCTAACACTCAAAAAACACACACCCACTTACCACGCACACACATAAGTGCAGAGCAGAGAGGGATCAGATTTGTTTTTTAATTTTCATTAATTCATAGATCTTTGTATAATTATGAAATGAACGGTGTCTGATCAGAATGACTAGTAGTCTGTATGAAAAAAGTTTCAAGGACTTTGGATGCTGCACTTTAAAGATATAATAAAATTACGGCTATCTTTTTTTACTCAGATTTCAATCAATCACCACATCAATACCGTTCAAGATATCCTAAATCTGCTCGCAATTTAGAATCTTCAGAATGTTGGCATCATGTCAAAAAAGTTTGGTGTGAATTGGTTGGTTTTCCCGAGAGAAGTATATAAAATTCCACAGCCTGATTTTTCCAAATATCCACATTCAAATCAAAATAGCCAACTTCCTGTCGATCGTAGCTAATGGGTGTAAATTAGAAATGATTCTGGCTTGATGAGATCAATATATGTACCAAGTTTGGTGACTGTAGGACAAATTAAACCCCCAAATTTGTCAAAAGGTGGCGCTAGGGAGCGCCTGCTCCATGCCCATTTATGGGCTTTTATCAGTGTCTAAATATCATTAATACAGATGTGTGTGTGAAGTTTCATGAAATTCTGAGTATTTTAAGCGACTCCAAAACACAAAAATCTAAAGTTAAAGTTTGACACGTTGCCATGGCAACATGATAAAAGATATCGATAATGCAATTCACAGATTCTCATTGGCCGTGTTTCAACATTATTGAGATGAAGTTTGAAGCAAATTGAGTAAAATTAAGAGGTTGATTTAAAAGCATTTAGAAAACTTTACGCTTTGTGCTGCCAGTTGGTGGCGCTATAACTTTGACTCCTAATAGTCACATCTCTGTGATCGGCATCATAAGATGAACAAACTGCTGAAGTTTGGTCAAAATCAGACAAAGTGTGTTAAAGTTATTAGACACTTCCTGTTTCTCATTTCTCGCCATAACTTTGTCGCCCCGCCACAACCAAACCGTTTGAGATATCAAAAATCCCCTGGCAATTTTGCGTCCCCAATGTCTTGAGATCATGCTGACCGAGTTTGGTGGCCATCGGTGGAAAGGTCTAGGAGGAGTATTTCAAATTCCATTGCATGCGCTTTTTAGACATCCCTGAATAGCTGACTTCCTGTTTGGTGAAGCACGGACTGTGAGCACGGAAGTTGTTCGGCCCGATGAGGTCTATATGTGTATGAATTTTGGTCACTGTAGATCAATCGGCGTGCGCTCCAGAGTCCCTCAAATGTAAAAAAATTTAACGCTGTGCCACGCCCCCCCCCAGGTGACCCCCCAATGTCAAAGTCTGTCCGGCCCTGATGGCCGCAGTTTCCAATGTGTGTGCAAAGTTTCAAGAGTTTTCGTGTATGTTAAGGGCCCCAAAATCCCCCAAAACATTGAAAGAATAATAAAAAGAATTAAAGCTGCAAGCAGCGATGAACGGGCCCTCGCACCCGGGCTCACCGCCGACCAGTGGCTTTAGGAAAACAGCAAACGGTGGGCAGTATGCTTTTAATACAGTAAATATAGGAGAAATATGTCATATGTCACTTAAATGTGCCAAATTTCCAGCTGCCAGCTGGTGGCGCTATGCCTATCACTGATTATTGGCATGTAGGTGTGTTCAGGCCAGCACTATTATCAAACATTTGAAGTTTGGTGCAGATTGATTTTGGTATGTTAGAGTTAGTGAAAGATATGATATATACTGCTGCCAACAGGTGGCGCTATGATAATATCTGAATATTGGCCTTTAGGGGTCTTCAGGCCAGGACTCTTACCAAACCTGTGAAGTTTGAGGCAGATCGGACATTTTATGGCTGAGTTATGACAACTTCTATATCCATGGCGAAACATCAAAATTTGTCAGGCCGCCACAGACACGCCCTTTAACCGAAACTCAAGATCTTCACAATTTAACATCTCTAAGACCTCTAGATCAGACTGACCAAATTTACTGTTGATATCATTTAATCTGTAGGAGGAGTTTGCTACAAGTCATTTCCTGTTACCAACAGGTGGCGCTGTGATTATAACAGAATATTGGCTTTCAGATGTTTTCAGGCCAGGACTTTAATCGAACATGTGAAGTGTGAGGCAAATCAGACATTTTATGGCTGAGTTATAACAAGTTTTATATCCATGGCGAGACCTCGAAATTTGTCAAGCCGCCACGGACACGCCCTTCAACGAAAACTCAAGATCTTCACAATTTAACATCACTAAAGCCTTTATATAAGACTGACCGATTTTGGTGTTGATCTGTATAAATCTCTAGGAGGAGTTGGTTGTAGAGTACAGCATGTCACTTCCTGTTGCCTGCAGGTGGCGCTATGACTATAACTGAATATGGGCATGTAGATGTCATCAGGTCAGGAGTGTTATCACACATGTGAAGTTTGGGGCAGATCGGACATTTTATGCCTGAGTTATAGCAACTTCCTTTTTCATGGCGAAACATCGATATTTGCCAGGCCGCCACGGACACGCCCTCCGATGAAAACTCTAGATCTTCGCAATTTAACGTCACAAAGGGCTTTAGATTAGATTCACCAAATTTGGCGTTGATCCGTATAAATCTCTAGGAGGAGTTCGTTCAAGTATGACGCCTGAAAATGGCAAAAATGACACAAATTTTGCTGAGATAATTAATAATAACTGACTTCCTGTTGGGTTTTGGATTTTATCCCAAGAGGCTTTTTTGTAGGTATTGGTAAGTTACATGTGTGTACCGATTTTCGTGCATGTATGTGAATCACAGCTGAAAGCGCACACCGCGGAACGTGTAAAGGTGGCGCTATCGAGCCATTTTGCCACACCCATCTCTGAAACCCATATCAGACGTACATTTTCGCCAGGTTTGATGTGTGTGCAAAGTTTCATGAGTTTTCGGGTATGTTTAGGGCCTCAAAAATGCGATTCATTCCGGAGAAGAAGAATAATAATTAAAGCTGCGAGCAGCGATGAACGGGCCCTCGCACCCGGGCTCACCGCCGACCAGTGGCTTCAGGAAAACAGCAAACGGGGGGCAGTATGCTTTTAATACAGTAAATGTAGGAGAAATATGTCAAAGTCACTTAAATGTGCCAAACTTGCCGCTGCCAGCTGGTGGCGCTATGCCTATAACTGATTATTGGCATGTAGATGTGTTCAGGCCAGCACTATTATCAAACATATGAAGTTTGGTGCAGATTGACCTTGGTATGTTTGAGTTAGTGAAATATATGAGATATCCTGCTGCCAACAGGTGGCGCTATGATAATATCTGAATATTGGTCTTTAGGTGTCTTCAGGCCAGGACTCTTACCAAACCTGTGAATTTTGTGGCAGATCAGACATTTTCAGGCTAAGTTATAACCACTTCTATGTCTATGCAGAAACATCAAACTTTGTCAGGCCACCACGGACATGCCCTTTAATGAAAACTCAAGATCTTCACAATTTAACATCTCTAAGGCCTCAAGATCAGACTGACCAAATATAATGTTGATTTAACTAAATGCAATCAATGCAAGGACTTCAGATAAATGCCAACTGTGAACCAGTATGCTACAAATTGCCTATTTTCTGATGATGATGATAAGAACATGATTCATGATGATAGCAAAATGTTATTATTGCTTGCTTTACGTCCACCACTTCTGCTTAAATGTCATTGTTACCTATCTGAACAATTTTTGTGTGGATATTGCTTTGCTGGTGACTCCTGTTATAAGACATCACTCTTAAGTGCTACATAACTAAGAATCAATAAGGAAGACGGTGCCCAGTTGGCACATGCATTCACAGTAACCATCTGCTAGTTTTGATTTTAAGTTTACAGAATTGAAAGGGTTACACTTTAAAATCAACACACAGACACATACACACAAAATATAAAATGTTGCCATCCAGTTTCATTTGTTAAAATTAACTATATTAGTTAACATGACCAATAAATAAATAGCATTTATTAATGTTAATTAATATTAAGCTAAAAAAAGTATTCATATAAAGTTTATGTACTGTGAATTAACATGAACATGAACACAGTTCATGTGGGTGTACAGCAATACACAATAAAGTGCTCTATAAACGCTTCATTCTTTCAAAATATCTTTAAAAATCAAGTTGAGTATTTTAATGGGGTGATATATATATATATATATATATATATATATATAACTGATCTTAAAATTATGGTTTTCAGATGTTTTGAAGAGATAACAGTAACGTTTGTTTTGTTGTCAAAGTCTGTCTTAATTTTTTATTATTATTATTTTATATTCAATAAATAACACTATGTAAATATTGTCTATCAATGAAGATAAATTGATCATGCTAAAAAGTTGTATTTTTAAATCTTTTGCTATGTGACTGAATAGGACAAGTTCATGGTACAGTTAAGTAAAAAATAAATAAAAAACAACAACTGCAAAATACGAACAATGAAAGACTTAGTGACCCTTTATATTTTCTCAAAATATCAGACTCTCAAAGATCAGACATATTTATGTATTTACAATACATACAGTATGTGCATTTTTTGTTCAAAGATGGTCTGTAGGATGGCTCTCTACTCTGTCACCCTCTCTGCCTCTCACCCCTCCCCCCTGCAATAATGAGCTTCTCTGTGCCTGACTGAACGCACACACATACTGTAGAGACATTCACCAGAGTGACAGCAGGTTTCTGAGTTATTTTTTTAATTTTCTTTAATTCATTGAAGCTTGTATAAAATTTATATTTCCAGCACTTGCTCAGAATGATTAGATCTCTGTGTGAAAAAAGTTTTAAAGAGTTTGGATGCTGCACTTTAAAGATATAAAAAATTAGGGTTATGTTTTTTACTACATCTTTAAAAAATCACCACGTCAACACCGTTCGAGATATCCAAAATCCGCTCGCAATTTAACATCTTCAGAATCTTCTCTTCATGTTAAAAAAGTTTGGTGTGAACAGCTGGTTGTTCTTAGGAGTAGTGTGAATTTGTTTACAGCCTGATTTTTCAAAAAATCCACCTTCAAATCAAAATAGCCGGCTTTCTGTTGGTCTTAGCTAATGAGTTTGATTTAGAAAGTTGTCCAGATTGATGAGAGCAATATAAGTACAGAGTTTGGTGACTGTAGGAAAAACTAACCCCCCAACTTTTGTCAAAAGATGGCGCTATAGAGTGCCTGCTCCACGCCCATTTATGACCTTTTGCCAGTGTCTAACTATAATTAATATTGATGTGTGTGTTGAGTTTCATGAAATTCTAAGCATGTTATCTGCCTCGAAAAGACAGGAATGTAATTTTAAAGTTTGACACGTTGCCATGGCAACAGCATTTGATTTATCATCAACCCCTTTACATATTCTTTATCGGCCGTGTTTTGACATGATTTTGATGAAGTTTAAAGAAAATCGAGTAAAATTAAGAGGCTGATTTCAAAGCATTTTGAAAATGACACGTTTCCTGCTGCCAGTTGGTGGCGCTATAACTTTGACTCATAATAGTCACATTTATGGAATCGGCATCATACAAGGAACAAACTGGTGAAGTTCCATCAGAATCAGGCAATGTGTGCAACAGTTATTAGAGACTTCCTGTTTCTCACTTCTCGCCATAACTTTGTCGCCTTGCCACGGCCAAACCGTTCGAGATATCAAAAATCTCCTCACAATTTAGCGTCCCCAATGTCTTGAGATCATGCTGACCGAGTTTGGTGACAATCCCATGGAATTCCTGGGAGGAGTACGTTAAATTCCAGAGCATGCACTTTTTAAACAGCCCTAAATATCTCACTTCCTGTTGCGTGGAGCCCATGACATAGAGTACAAAAGTTGTTCAGCTCGATGAGTTCTATATGTGTACTGAGTTTCATATCAATACGCGCAAGTATGTGTGCGCAGTACATCAAGTTTTCAAACTGTGTTCCAGGGGGCGCTGTAGAGGCCCTGAACCACGCCCGGGTCCCAGCCTCTGTGGCGTCCGGACGACGGCAGATTCCGACGTGTGTGCAAATTTTCAAGAGTTTTTGAGTATGTTAAGGCCCCCAAAAGTGCCCCAACGGTTGAAAAAAAAAAAAAATAAAAAAAAAAAAAAAAAAAAAAAAATAAGAATCCTTAGAAGAACAATAGGGCCTTCGCCCTTTTGGGCTCGGGCCCTAATTAAAGCTGCAAGCAGCGTTGACCGGGCCCTCGCCGTCTGGCAGTCGCCATCCCAATAGCATCAGGAAAACGGTGCCCAGTTGGCACATGCATTCACAATAACCCTTTGGACTAACCCTAACTGTCTCTCCTCCTGTCTGACTCTTTCTCTTACCACCCATCCCACCTCCTTACACTCAGCCACTTACCACACAAACACACACATAGAGTGCAGAGCAGAGTGAGATCAGATTTGTTTTTTAATTTTCTTTCATTCGTGGAGTTTTATATAATTATTAAATGAACTGTGTTTAATCAGAATGAATAGTTATTTGTATGAAAAAAGTTTCAAAGAGTTAGGATGCTGCACTTTAAATATATAATAAATCATTGAAAATTGAAAATGGGAAATGAAATTCTAGGCACGCTATCTGCCTCAAAAACACAGGAAACAAATATTTGAATGTATTTTTTATTTTTATTTATTTGCCATGGCAACAGCATTTGATGCATCAGGGGCGCCTTTACAGACTCGGCCGTGTTTTTACATTATTCTGATGAAGTTTGAATAAAATCGAGTACAAATATATTGTCCGTTGTTCGTTCGTGTTTGTTAGTTCATTAAACAATGTTAACAAAAGAGACCCTATTTTAAATAGTTACCATGTTTTATGATCTACATCCATTTTTTTATATTATTTTAATGATCTATAAGCATCTGTGAAATAATTATAAACAAATATATTAAAAATAAATACATATTTACTTAGTTGATGTATTTGTTTCTCATTCTAATTAAGTGAACTGAGCAGTATAGTGTCATACTTATAATATTTTTTATTCTATCAGTGAGATTGTATATATGTATATAAATCATATAATTTTTCCTTAAAAGATTAAAATATTTTAATGCTCTTTAAGCACCTATACAAAATAATTATGTAAAAGTACACTGACAGTACAGTCTATATCAACTGATTCTATGGATTATTTTCATTCTTATACACTGAGAATGAGTTAAATAGTATTAGAGGTCAAACGATTCCTTATCTTATGAGGACCTCTAGTGTTCATCCCTGGTATTAGAGCTTTAATCTGACAAATTTATGTGACACTTTTAATGTTTTTGGGGCCTCTGAGCATGATAACATTTTGAAACTACACGTATTTCCTAAGAATTTCTTGTTCTTTATATGTAAAAAGTTTTGATGAGTTAGAATAATGCAATTTAAAGATATATGAAAATAACTCTTCATCTTTTTTATTGTTACTTTCATAAATCACCACATCAACACCGTTCAAGATGTCCCAAAGCCGTTCACAATTTAACATCTTCAGTATCTTGGCATCATGTTGACAAAGTTTGGTGTGAACTGTCTGATTCTGCTATGAGTGATATGAATTTATTCACAGCTATATTTAAAAACACAGGAAACAAATGTTAAAGTTTGACATGTTGCCATGGCAACAGCATTTGATGTATCAAGGACCCCTTCACAGATTCTCATCGGCCGTGTTTTGATATTATTCTGATGAAGTTTGAAGCAAATTGAGTAAAATTAAGAGGTTGATTTAAAAGCGTTTTGCAAGCAACACACTTCCTGCTGCCAGTTGGTGGCGCTATAACTTTGACTCATAATAGTCACATCTCTGTGATCGGTATCATACGACGAACAAACTGCTTAAGTTTGGTCAAAATCAGATAAAGTGTGTCAAAATTATTAGACATTTCCTGTTTCTCATTTCTCGCCATAATTTGTCGCCCTGCCACGGCCAAACCGTTCGAGATAGCAAAAATCCCCTGGCAATTTTGCATTCCCAATATCTTGAGATCATGTTGACCGAGTTTGGTGGCCATCGGTGGAAAGGTCTAGGAGGAGTATTTCAAATTCCACAGCTTGATTTTTCCAAAAATCCATATTTAAATAAAAATAGCTGACTTCCTGTTGGTCGTAGCTAATGGGTGTAAATTAGAAAGTTGTCCGGCTTGATGAGTCCAATATATGTACCGAGTTTGGTGACTGTAGGACAAAGTAACCCCCCAACTTTTGTCAAAAGGTGGCGCTATGGAGCGCCTGCTCCACGCCCATTTATGGGCTTTTATCAGTGTTTAACTGTCATTAATACAGATGTGTGTGTTGAGTTTCATGAAATTCTAAGCATTTTAAGTGGCTCAAAAACACAAAAAACTAAAGTTAAAGTTTGACACGTTGCCATGGCAACATGATAAAAGTTATGGATAACGCCCTTCACAGATTCTTATCGGTCGTGTTTTGACATTATTGTGATGAAGTTTGAAGCAAATTGAGTAAAATTAAGAGGCTGAGTTTAAAGCGTTTCAAAAACGTCACGCTTTCTGCTGCCAGTTGGTGGCGCTATAACTTTGACTCATAATAGTCACATCTCTGTGATCGGCATCAGACGGTGAACAAACTGCTGAAGTTTGGTCAAAATCAGACAAAGTATGTCAAAGTTATTAGGCACTTCCTGTTTCTCATTTCTCGCCATAAATTTGTCGCCCCGTCACGGTCAAACCGTTCGAGATATCAAAAATCCCCTGGCAATTTTGCGTCCCCAATGTCTTGAGATCATGCTGACTGAGTTTGGTGGCCATCGGTGGAAAGGCCTAGTAGGAGTATTTCAAATTCCATTGCATGCACTTTTTAGACATCCCTGAATAGCCGACTTCCTGTTTGGCGAAGCATGGACTATGAGTGTGAAATTTGTTCGGCCCGATGAGGTCTATATGTGTATGAATTTTGATGACTGTAGGTCAAACGTTGTGCGCTCCAGAGCCCTTCAAAAGTCGCAATTTTTAACGCTGTGCCATGCCCCCCCCAGGTGACCCCCCCATGTCAAAGTCTGTCCGGCCCTGATGGCCGCAGGTTCCAATGTGTGTGCAAAGTTTCAAGAGTTTTCGTGTATGTTAAGGCCCCCGAAATCCCCCAAAACATTGAAAAAAAAAAAAAAAATAATAATAATAATAATAATAATTAAAGCTGCGAGCAGCGATGAACGGGCCCTCGCACCCGGGCTCACCGCCGACCGGTGGCTTCAGGAAAACAGCAAACGGTGGGCAGTATGCTTTTAATACAGTAAATGTAGGAGAAATATGTCAAAGTCACTTAAATGTGCCAAACTTGCCGCTGCCAGCTGGTGGCGCTATGCCTATAACTGATTATTGGCATGTAGATGTGTTCAGGCCAGCACTATTATCAAACATATGAAGTTTGGTGCAGATTGACCTTGGTATGTTTGAGTTAGTGAAATATATGAGATATCCTGCTGCCAACAGGTGGCGCTGTGATAATAGCTGAATATTGGTCTTTAGGTGTCTTCAGGCCAGGACTCTTACCAAACCTGTGAATTTTGTGGCAGATCAGACATTTTCAGGCTAAGTTATAACCACTTCTATGTCTATGCAGAAACATCAAACTTTGTCAGGCCACCACAGACATGCCATTTAATGAAAACTCAAGATCTTCCCAATTTAACATCTCTAAGGCTTCAAGATCAGACTGACCAAATATAATGTTGATTTAACTAAATGCAATCAATGCAAGGACTTCAGATAAATGCCAACTGTGAACCAGTATGCTACAAATTCTCTATTTTCTGATGATGATGATAAGAACATGATTCATGATGATAGCAAAATGTTATTATTGCTTCCTTTACATCCACCACTTCTGCTTAAATGTCATTGTTACCTATCTGTACAATTTTTGTGTGGATATTGCTTTGCTGGTGACTCCTGTTATAAGACATCACTCTTAAGTGCTACATAACTAAGAATCAATAAGGAAGACGGTGCCCAGTTGGCACATGCATTCACAGTAACCCTCTGCTAGTTTGGATTTTAAGTTTACTGAATTGAAAGGGTTACACTTTAAAATCAACACACAGACACATACACACAAAATATAAAATGTTGCCATCCAGTTTCATTTGTTAAAATTAACTATATTAGTTAACATGACCAATAAATAAATAGCATTTATTAATGTTAATTAATATTAAGCTAAAAAAAGTATTCATATAAAGTTTATGTACTGTGAATTAACATGAACATGAACACAGTTCATGTGGGTGTACAGCAATACACAATAAAGTGCTCTATAAACTCTTCATTCTTTCAAAATATCTTTAAAAATCAAGTTGAGTATTTTAACGGGGTGATATATATATTTATAACTGATCTTAAAATTATGGTTTTCAGATGTTTGAAGAGATAACAGTAACGTTTGTTTTGTTGTCAAAGTTTGTCTTAATTTTTTATTATTATTATTTTATATTCAATAAATAACACTATGTAAATATTGTCTATCAATGAAGATAAATTGATCATGCTAAAAAGTTGTATTTTTTAAATCTTTTGCTATGTGACTGAATAGGACAAGTTCATGGTACAGTTAAGTAAAAAATAAATAAAAACAACAACTGCAAAATACGAACAATGAAAGACTAAGTGACCCTTTATATTTTCTCAAAATATCAGACTCTCAAAGATCAGACATATTTATGTAATTACAATACATATGTGCATTTTTTGTTCAAAGATGGTCTGTAGGATGGCTCTCTACTCTGTCACCCTCTCTGCCTCTCACCCCTCCCCCCTGCAATAATGAGCTTCTCTGTGCCTGACTGAACGCACACACATACTGTAGAGACATTCACCAGAGTGACAGCAGGTTTCTGAGTTATTTTTTTAATTTTCTTTAATTCATTGAAGCTTGTATAAAATTAATATTTCCAGCACTTGCTCAGAATGATTAGATCTCTGTGTGAAAAAAGTTTTAAAGAGTTTGGATGCTGCACTTTAAAGATATAAAAAATTAGGGTTATGTTTTTTACTATATCTTTAAAAAATCACCACGTCAACACCGTTCGAGATATCCAAAATCCGCTCGCAATTTAACATCTTCAGAATCTTCTCTTCATGTTAAAAAAGTTTGGTGTGAACAGCTGGTTGTTCTTAGGAGTAGTGTGAATTTGTTTACTACCTGATTTTTCAAAAAATCCACCTTCAAATCAAAATAGCCGGCTTTCTGTTGGTCTTAGCTAATGAGTTTGATTTAGAAAGTTGTCCAGATTGATGAGAACAATATATGTACAGAGTTTGGTGACTGTAGGGAAAACTAACCCCCCAACTTTTGTCAAAAGATGGCGCTATAGAGTGCCTGCTCCACGCCCATTTATGACCTTTTGCCAGTGTCTAACTATCATTAATATTGATGTGTGTGTTGAGTTTCATGAAATTCTAAGCATGTTATCTGCCTCGAAAAGACAGGAATCTAATTTTAAAGTTTGACACGTTGCCATGGCAACAGCATTTGATTTATCATCGACCCCTTTACATATTCTTATCGGCCGTATTTTGACATGATTTTGATGAAGTTTAAAGAAAATCGAGTAAAATTAAGAGGCTGATTTCAAAGCATTTTGAAAATGACACGTTTCCTGCTTCCAGTTGGTGGCGCTATAACTTTGACTCATAATAGTCACATTTATGGAATCGGCATCATACAAGGAACAAACTGGTGAAGTTTCATCAGAATCAGGCAATGTGTGCAACAGTTATTAGACACTTCCTGTTTCTCATTTCTCGCCATAACTTTGTCGCCTTGCCACGGCCAAACCGTTCGAGATATCAAAAATCTCCTCGCAATTTAGCGTCCCCAATGTCTTGAGATCATGCTGACCGAGTTTGGTGACAATCCCATGGAATTCCTGGGAGGAGTACGTTAAATTCCAGAGCATGCGCTTTTTAAACAGCCCTAAATATCTCACTTCCTGTTGCGTGGAGCCCATGACATAGAGTACAAAAGTTGTTCAGCTCGATGAGTTCTATATGTGTACCGAGTTTCATATGAGTACGTGCAAGTATGTGTGCGCAGTACATCAAGTTTTCAAACTGTGTTCCAGGGGGCGCTGTAGATGCCCTGAACCACGCCCGGGTCCCAGCCTCTGTGGCGTCCGGACGACAGCAGATTCCAACGTGTGTGCAAATTTTCAAGAGTTTTTGAGTATGTTAAGGCCCCCAAAAGTGCCCCAACGTTTGAAAAAAAAAAAAAAAAAAAAAAAAAATTAAAGCTGCAAGCAGCGATGAACGGGCCCTCGCACACGGGCTCACCGCCGACCGGTGGCTTTAGGAACACAGCAAACGGTGGGCAGTATGCTTTTAATACAGTAAATGTAGGAAAAATAGATCAAAGTCACTTAAATGTGCCAAATTACCTGCTGCCAGCTGGTGGCGCTATGCATATAACTGATTATTGGCATGTAGATGTGTTCAGGCCACCACTTTCATCAATCATATGAAGTTTGGTGCAGATTGACCTTGGTATGTTTGAGTTAGTGAAAGATATGATATATCCTGCTGCCAACAGGTGGCACTATGATAATATCTGAATATTGGCCTTTAGGTGTCTTCAGGCCAGGAATCTTACCAAACCTGTGAAGTTTGAGGCAGATCGGACATTTTATGGCTGAGTTATAACAACTTATATGTCTATGGCGAAACATCAAACTTTGTCATGCCGCCACAGACACGCCCTTTAACGAAAACTCAAGATCTTCACAATTTAACATCTCTAAGGCCTCTAGATCAGAATGGCCAAATATAATGTTGACATCATTAAATCTCTAGGAGGAGTTTGATACAAGTCATTTCCTGTTGCCAACAGGTGGCGCTGTGATTATAATAGAATATTGGCCTTCAGATGTGTTCAGGCCAGGACTCTTATCGAATATGTGAAGTTTGAGGCAAATCGGACATTTTATGGCTGAGTTATAACAAGTTTTATATCCATGGCGAGACCTTGAAATTTGTCAGGCCGCCACGGTCACGCCCTTTACCGAAAACTCAAGATCTTCACAATTTAACATCGCTACGGCCTTTATATTAGACTGACCGATTTTGGTGTTGATCTGTATAAATCTCTAGGAGGAGTTGGTTTTAGAGTACAGCATGACACTTCCTGTTGCCAGCAGGTGGCGCTATGACTATAACTGAATATGGATATGTAGATGTCATCAGGTCAGGAGTGTTATCACACATGTGAAGTTTGGGACAGATCGAACATTTTATGCCTAAGTTATAGCAACTTCCTTTTTCATGGCGAAACATCGAAATTTGCGAGGCCTCCACGGACACGCCCTCCGATGAAAACTCTAGATCTTCACAATTTAACGTCACAAAGGGCTTTAGATTGGACTCACCAAATTTGCTGTTGATCGGAGTAAATCTCTAGGAGGAGTTCGTTCAAGTACGACACCTGAAAATGGCAAAAATGACACAAATTTTGCTAAGAAAATTAATAATAACCGACTTCCTGTTGGGTTTCGGATTTTGTTCCAGGAGGCTTTTTTGTAGGTATTGGTGAGTTACATGTGTGTACCGATTTTCATGCATGTACGTGAATCATAGCTGAAAGCGCACACCGCGGAACATGTAAAGGTGGCGCTATCGAGCCGTTTTGCCACACCCATCTCTGAAACCCATATCAGACATCCATTTTCGCCAGGTTTGATGTGTGTGCAAAGTTTCATGAGTTTTCGGGTATGTTTAGGCCCTCAAAAATGCGATTCATTCCGGAGAAGAAGAATAATAATAATAATAATAAACGAAGCAGATCCAATAGGGTCCTCACACCATCGGTGCTCGGGCCCTAATAAGAATCCTTAGAAGAACAATAGGGCCTTCGCCCTTTTGGGCTCGGGCCCTAATTAAAGCTGCAAGCAGCGATGAACGGGCCCTCGCACCCGGGCTCACCGCCGACCGGTGGCTTTAGGAAAACAGCAAACGGTGGGCATTATGCTTTTAAAACAGTTAATGTAGGAAAAATAGATCAAAGTCACTTAAATGTGCCAAACCTCCTGCTGCCAGCTGGTGGCGCTATGCCTGTAACTGATTATTGACATGTAGATGTGTTCAGGCCAGCACTTTCATCAAACATATGAAGTCTGGTGCAGATTGACCTTGGTATGTTTAAGTTAGTGCAAGATATGATATATCCTGCTGTCAATAGGTGGCGCTATGATGATATCTGAATATTGGCCTTAAGATGTCTTCAGGCCAGGACTCTTATCAAACATGTGAAGTTTGAGGCAGATTGGACATTTTATGGCTGAGTTATAACAACTTCTATGTCCATGACCAAACATCAAACTTTGTCAGGTCACCACGGACATGCCCTTCAACGAAAACTCAAGATCTTCGCAATTTAACATCACTTAAGCCTTTTTATTAGACTGACCGATTTTAGTGTTGATCTGTATAAATCTCTTGGAGGAGTTTGTTGTAGAGTACAGCATGACACTTCCTGTTGCCAGCAGGTGGCGCTATGACTATAACTGAATATGGGAATGTAGATGTCTTCAGGTCAGGAGTGTTATCACACATGTGAAGTTTGGGACAGATCGGACATTGTATGCCTGAGTTATAGAAACTTCCTTTTTCATGGCGAAACATCGAAATTTGCGAGACTGCTATGGACACGCCCTCCAATGAAAACTCTAGATCTTTGCAATTTAACGTCACAAAGCGCTTTAGATTACACTCAGCAAATTTGGCGTTAATCCGGATAAATCTCTAGGAGGAGTTCGTTCAAGTACGAGGCCTGAAAATGGCAAAAATGACAAAATTTGCTGAGAAAATTAAAAATAACCGACTTCCTGTTGGGTGTCAAATTTTGCTCCAAGAGGCTTTTTTGTAGGTATTGGACCCTATTTTAAATAGTCACCATGTTTTATGGTCTACAAGCATTTTTAAATATTATTTTAATAGTCTATAAGCATCTGTGAAATAATTATAAACAAATATATTGAAAATAAATACATATTAACTTAGTTGACTTTTTGGCCTTTTTGTATTTGTTTCTCATTCTAATTAAGTGAACTGAGCAGTATAGTGTCATACTTATAAGATACTTTGTTCTATCAGTGAGAGTGTATATATGTATTTAAATCACATAATTTTTCCTTAAAAGATAAAAAAAAAATATTTTAATGCTCTTTAAGCACCTATACAAAATAATTATGTAA
Organism: Garra rufa; assembly: GCF_049309525.1. NCBI lineage: Eukaryota > Metazoa > Chordata > Actinopteri > Cypriniformes > Cyprinidae > Garra > Garra rufa. Next base: position 929,128 of record NC_133378.1, on the reverse strand, counting down.
AATTACACTGACAGTACAGTACATATCAACTGATTCTATGGATTATTGTCATTCTTATACACTGACAATGAGCTAAATAGCATTAGAGGTCAAACGATTCCTTATCTTATGAGGACCTCTAGTGTTCATCCCTGGTATTAGAGCTTTAATCTGACGAATTTATTTGACACTTTTAATGTTTTTGGGGCCTCTGAGCATGATAACATTTTGAAACTACGCGTATTTCCTAAGAATTTCTTGTTCTTTATATGTAAAAAGTTTTGATGAGTAAGAATAATGCAATTTAAAGATATATGAAAATAACTCTTCATCTTTTTTATTGTTACATTCATAAATCACCACATCAACACCGTTCAAGATATCCCAAAGCCGTTCACAATATAGGGAACATTTTCCCTATATTCTGATGATGATGATAAGAACATGTAATTCATGATGATAACAAAATGTTATTATTGCTTGCTTTACGTCCACCACTTCTGCTTAAATGTCATCGTTACCTGTCTGTTCCATTTGTGTGTGGATATTGCTTTGCAGGTGACTCCTGTTATAAGACATCACTCTTAAGCGCTACATAACTAAGAATCAATTAGGAAAACGGTGCCCAGTTGGCACATGCATTCACAGTAACCCTCTGCCAGTTTGGATTTAAAGTTTACAGAAATGAAAGGGTTACATTTTTAAATCAACACACAGACAAATACACACTAAATATACAACTTTACCATCCAGTTTCATTTGTTAACTTTGTTAACATGAACAATAATAAATAGCATTTATTAATGTTAATTAATATTAACCTAAAAAAGTACTCATATATTGTTTAAAGGTAAATTAGTATCTTTTAACATAGTGTATGTACTGTGAATTAACATGAACATGAACACAGTTCATGTGGGTATACAACAATAAACAATAAAGTGCTCAATAAACGCTTCATTCTTTCAAAATATCTTTAAAAATCAAGTTGGGTATTGTAATGGGGCGATATATAAATATAACTCATCTTAAAATGGTACAATTTTCAGATGTTTTGAACAGATAACAGCAAAGTTTGTTTTGTTGTCAAAGTTTGTCTTGAAATTGTTAGTGTTTTTTTTTTTATTGAATCAAAAATTTTAATTATGAAAATAAATGTCTATCAATGAAGATAAATCGCTCATGCTAAAAAGTTGTATTTTTCTTAATCTTTTGCTATGTGACTGAATAGGACAAGTTCATGGTACAGTTCAGTAAAAATAAATAAAAAACAACAACTGCAATATACAAAGAATGAAAGAGTTCGTGACCCTTTATATTTTCATAAGTTCAGACTTATTTATGCAGATTAAACTACAGCAATGTGCAATGTGCAAATTGCATCTTCCTCAAAGATGGTCTTAAGCAAAACAGCATGTTCCACTGGTCTCTCTCCCTTTCACCCCTCCCCCCTTCAGTCACTCTTAGTGTCAACACAGACTGTCAGCCCAGTGACAACAGTTTACTGATTTCTTTTTTTAATTTTCTTTAATTCATAGAAGCTTGAATAACTATGATATTACCAGCACTTGCTCATAATGATTAGATCTCTGTGTGAAAAAAGTTTTAAAGAGTTTGGATGCTGCACTTTAAAGATATAAAAGATTAGGGTTATGTTTTTAAAAAAATCACCACGTCAACACCGTTCAAGATATCCCAAATCCGCTCGCAATTTAACATCTTCAGAATCTTCTCTTCATGTTAAAAAAGTTTGGTGTGAATACCTTGTTATTCTTAGAAGGAGTGTGAATTTGTTTACAGCCTGATTTTTCCAAAAATCCACATTCAAATCAAAATAGCCGGCTTCCTGTTGGTCTTAGCTAATGAGTTTGATTTAGAAAGTTGTCCAGATTGATGAGAACAATATATGTACAGAGTTTGGTGACTGTAGGAAAAACTAACCCCCCAACTTTTGTCAAAAGATGGCGCTATAGAGTGCCTGCTCCACGCCCATTTATGACCTTTTGCCAGTGTCTAACTATCATTAATATTGATGTGTGTGTTGAGTTTCATGAAATTCTAAACATGTTATCTGCTTCGAAAAGACAGGAATCTAATTTTAAAGTTTAACACGTTGCCATGGCAACAGCATTTGATTTATCATCGTACCCTTTACATATTCTTATCGGCCGTGTTTTGACATTATTTTGATGAAGTTTGAAGAAAATCAAGTAAAATTAAGAGGCTGATTTCAACGCATTTTGAAAATGACACGCTTCCTGCTACCAGTTGGTGGCGCTATAACTTTGACTCATAATAGTCACATTTATTGAATCGGCATCATACAACGAACAAACTGGTGAAGTTTCATCAGAATCAGGCAATGTGTGCAACAGTTATTAGACACTTCCTGTTTCTCATTTCTCGCCATAACTTTGTCGCCTTGCCACGGCCAAACCGTTCGAGATATCAAAAATCTCCTCGCAATTTAGCGTCCCCAATGTCTTGAGATCATGCTGACCGAGTTTGGTGACAATCGTATGGAAATCCTGGGAGGAGTACGTTAAATTCCAGAGCATGCGCTTTTTAAACAGCCCTAAATATCTCACTTCCTGTTGCGTTAAGAAAATGACATAGAGTACAAAAGTTGTTCAGCTCAATGAGTTCTATATGTGTACCGAGTTTCATATGTGTACGTTCAAGTATGTGTGCTATATGGCCCTAAAAATTCCAGGGGGCGCTGTAGAGTCCCCTTGCCACGCCCCGGTACCAGCCTCTGTGACGTCCTGATGGCCGCAGATTCCGACATGTGTGCAAATTTTCAAGAGTTTTTGAGCATGTTAAGACCCCCTTAAGTGCACGGAAGGTTAACAAAAAAAAAAAAAAAAAAAAAATAAGAATCCTTAGGAAAACAAGAGGGCCTTCGCCCATTCTGGGCTCGGGCCCTAATTAAAGCTGCAAGCAGCGATGAACGGGCCCTCGCACCCGGGCTCACCGCCGACGGTGGCTTTAGGAAAACAGCAAACGGTGGGCAGTATGCTTTTAATACAGTAAATATATGAGAAATATGTCATAAGTCATTTAAATGTGCAAAACTTCCCATTGGCAGCTGGTGGCGCTATGCCTATAACTGATTATTGGCATGTAGATGTGTTCAGGCCAGCACTATTATCAAACATATGAAGTTTGGTGCAGATTGACCTTGGTATGTTTGAGTTAGTGAAAGATATGATATATCCTGGTGTCAACAGGTGGCGCTATGATAATATCTGAATATTGGCCTTTAGGTGTCTTCAGGCCAGGACTCCTACCAAACCTCTGAAGTTTGAGGCAGATCAGACATTTTATGGCTGAGTTATTACACCTATGTCCATGGCAAAACATCAAACTTTGTCAGGCCGCCACGGACACGCCCTTTACTGAAACTCAAGATCTTCACAATTTAACATCTCTAAGGCCTCTAGATCAGACTGACCAAATATAATGTTGATTTCATTAAATGTCTAGGAGGAGTTTGCTATAAACCTAATCCCTTGCAAGGACTTCAGATAATGCCAACTGTGAACCAAATGTGAACATTTGCCCTATATTCTGATGATGATGATAAGAACATGTAATTCATGATGATAACAAAATGTTATTATTGCTTGCATTACATTCACCACTTCTGCTTAAATCGTTACCTATCTGTACAATTTGTATGTGGATATTGCTTTGCTGGTGACTCCTGTTATAAGACATCACCGTTAAGCGCTACATAACTAAGAATCAATTAGGAAAACGGTGCACAGTTGGCAAATGCATTCACAGTAACCCTCTGCTAGTTTGGATTTTAAGTTTACTGAATTGAAAGGGTTACACTTTAAAATCAACACAGAGACACATACACACAATATATAAAATGTTGCCATCCAGTTTCATTTGTTAACATTAACTATATTAGTTAACATGAACAATAATTAAATAGCATTTATTAATGTTAATTAATATTAAGCTAAAAAAAAGTATTCATATATTGTTTAAAGGTAAATTAGTTTATGTACTGTGAATTAACATGAACATGAACACAGTTCATGTGGGTGTACAGCAATACACAAAGTGCTCTATAAACGCTTAATTCTTTCAAAATATCTTTAAAAATCAAGTTGAGTGTTTTAATGGGGCGATATATATATAACAGATCTTAAAATGATGGTTTTCGGATGTTTAGAAGAGATAACAGCAAAGTTTGTTTTGTTGTCAAAGTTTGTCTTGAAATTTTTAATTATTATAATTTTATATTCAATAAATAACACTATGAAAATATTGTCTACAATGAAGATTATTCACTCATGCTTAAAAGTTGTATTTTTCTTAATCTTTTGCTATGTGACTGAATAGGACAAGTTCATGGTACAGTTCAGTAAAAATAAATAAAAAACAACAACTGCAAAATACAAACAATGAAAGATTTAATGACCCTTTATATTTTCTCAAAATATCAGACATATTTATGTCGATTACGCTACAACAATGTGCATCTTCCTCAAAGATGGTCTTAAGCAAAACAGCATGTTCCACTGGTCTCTCTCCCTTACACCCCTCCCCCCTTCAGTCACTCTTCAGTGACTCAATGGTGACTGAACACAGACAGGCACAGGCAGAGTGACAGCAGGTTTCTAATTTCTTTTTTTAATTTTCTTTAATTCATAGAAGCTTGTATAAAATTGATATTTACACCACTTGCTCAGAATGATAAGATCTCTGTGTGAAAAAAGTTTTAAAGAGTTTGGATGCTGCACTTTAAAGATATTAAAAAATTACGGTTATGTTTTTTACTACATCTTTAAAAAATCACCACATCAACACCGTTCAAGATATCCCAAATCCGCTCGCAATTTAACATCTTCAGAATCTTCTCTTCATGTTAAAAAAGTTTGGTGTGAATACCTTATTTTTCTTAGAAGGAGTGTGAATTTGTTTACAGCCTGATTTTTCCAAAAATCCACATTCAAATCAAAATAGCCGGCTTCCTGTTGGTCTTAGCTAATGAGTTTGATTTAGAAAGTTGTCCAGATTGATGAGAACAATATATGTACAGAGTTTGGTGACTGTAGGAAAAACTAACCCCCCAACTTTTGTCAAAAGATGGCGCTATAGAGTGCCTGCTCCACGCCCATTTATGACCTTTTGCCAGTGTCTAACTATCATTAATATTGACATGTGTGTTGAGTTTCATGAAATTCTAAGCATGTTATCTGCCTCGAAAAGACAGGAATCAAATTTTAAAGTTTGACACGTTGCCATAGCAACAGCATTTGATTTATCATCGACCCCTTTACATATTCTCATCGGCCGTGTTTTGACATTATTTTGATGAAGTTTGAAGAAAATCAAGTAAAATTAAGAGGCTGATTTCAAAGGATTTTGAAAATGACACGCTTCCTGCTGCCAGTTGGTGGCGCTATAACTTTGACTCATAATAGTCACATTTATGGAATCGGCATCATACAACGAACAAACTGGTGAAGTTTCATAAGAATCAAGCAATGTGTGCAACAGTAATTAGACACTTCCTGTTTCTCATTTCTCGCCATAACTTTGTCGCCTTGCCACGGCCAAACCGTTCGAGATATCAAAAATCCCCTCGCAATTTAGCGTCCCCAATGTCTTGAGATCATGCTGACCGAGTTTGGTGACAATCCTATGGAAACCCTGGGAGGAGTACGTTAAATTCCAGAGCATGCGCTTTTTAAACAGCCCTAAATATCTCACTTCCTGTTGCGTTCAGCCCATGACATAGAGTACAAAAGTTGTTTGGCTCAGTGAGATCTATATGTGTACCGAGTTTCATATCAATACGTGCAAGTATGTGTGCGCAGTACATCAAGTTTTCAAACTGTGTTCCAGGGGGCGCTGTAGAGGCCCTGAACAACGCCCGGGTCCCAGCCTCTGTCGCGTCCTGATGGCCGCAGATTCCGACGTGTGTGCAAATTTTCAAGAGTTTTTGAGTATGTTAAGGCCCCCAAAAGTGCCCAGAAGGTTTAAAAAAAAAAAAAAAAAAAAAAAAAAAAAAATTAAAGCTGCGAGCAGCGATGAACGGGCCCTCGCACCCGGGCTCACCGCCGACCGGTGGCTTCAGGAAAACAGCAATCGGTGGGCAGTATGCTTTTAATACAGTAAATATAGAAAAAATATGTCATAAGTCATTTAAATGTGCCAAAATTGCTGCTGCCAGCTGGTGGCGCTATGCCTATAACTGATTATTGACATGTAGATGTGTTCAGGCCAGCACTATTATCAAACATATGAAGTTTGGTGCAGATTGACCTTGGTGTGTTTGAGTTAGTGAAATATATGAGATATCCTGCTGCCAACAGGTGGCGCTATGATAATATCTGAATATTGGTCTTTAGGTGTCTTCAGGCCAGGACTCTTACCAAACCTGTGAATTTTGTGGCAGATCAGACATTTTCAGGCTAAGTTATAACCACTTCTATGTCTATGCAGAAACATCAAACTTTGTCAGGCCACCACGGACATGCCCTTTAATGAAAACTCAAGATCTTCACAATTTAACATCTCTAAGGCCTCAAGATCAGACTGACCAAATATAATGTTGATTTAATTAAATGCAATCAATGCAAGGACTTCAGATAGATGCCAACTGTGAACCAGTATGCTACAAATAAGAACATGTAATTCATGATGATAGCAAAATGTTATTATTGCTTCCTTTATATCCACCACTTCTGCTTAAATGTCATTGTTACCTATCTGTACAATTTTTGTATAATATATTTTTGTATAAAATCAATTGTTGTCATAACTAAGAATCAATAAGGAAGACGGTGCCCAGTTGGCACATGCATTCACAGTAACCATCTGCTAGTTTGGATTTTAAGTTTACAGAATTGAAAGGGTTACACTTTAAAATCAACACACAGACACATACACACAAAATATAAAATGTTGCCATCCAGTTTCATTTGTTAAAATTAACTATATCAGTTAACATGACCAATAAATAAATAGCATTTATTAATGTTAATTAATATTAAGCTAAAAAAAGTATTCATATAAAGTTTATGTACTGTGAATTAACATGAACATGAACACAGTTCATGTGGGTGTACAGCAATACACAATAAAGTGCACTATAAACGCTTCATTCTTTCAAAATATTTTTTAAAAATCAAGTTGAGTATTTTAACGGGGTGATACATATATATAACTGATCTTAAAATTATGGTTTTCAGATGTTTTGAAGAGATAACAGTAACGTTTGTTTTGTTGTCAAAGTTTGTCTTAATTTTTTATTATTATTATTTTATATTCAATAAATAACACTATGTAAATATTGTCTATCAATGAAGATAAATTGATCATGCTAAAAAGTTGTATTTTTTAAAATCTTTTGCTATGTGACTGAATAGGACAAGTTCATGGTACAGTTAAGTAAAAAATAAATAAAAAACAACAACTGCAAAAAATGAACAATGAAAGACTTAGTGACCCTTTATATTTTCTCAAAATATCAGACTCTCAAAGATCAGACATATTTATGTAATTACACTACATACAGTATGTGCATTTTGTTCAAAGATGGTCTGTAGGATGGCTCTCTACTCTGTCACCCTCTCTGCCTCTCACCCCTCCCCCCTGCAATAATGAGCTTCTCTGTGCCTGACTGAACGCACACACATACTGTAGAGACATTCACCAGAGTGACAGCAGGTTTCTGAGTTCTTTTTTAAATTTTCTTTAATTCATAGAAGCTTGTATACATTTTTTATTTCCAGCACTTGCTCAGAATGATTAGATCTCTGTGTGAAAAAAGTTTTAAAGAGTTTGGATGCTGCACTTTAAAGATATAAAAATATTTTTTACTATATCTTTAAAAAATCACCACGTCCACACCGTTCAAGATATCCAAAATCCGGTCGCAATTTAACATCTTCAGAATATTCTCTTCATGTTAAAAAAGTTTGGTGTGAACAGCTGGTTGTTCTTAGAAGTAGTGTGCATTTGTTTACAGCCTGATTTTTCCAAAAATCCACATTCAAATCAAAATAGCCGGCTTCCTGTTGGTCTCAGCTAATGAGTTTAATTTAGAAAGTTGTCCAAATTGATGAGATTAATATATGTACAGAGTTTAGTGACTGTAGGAAAAACTAACCCCCCAACTTTTGTCAAAAGATGGCGCTAGAGAGTGCCTGCTCCACGCCCATTTATGACATTTTGCCAGTGTCTAACTATCATAAATATTGATGTGTGTGTTGAGTTTCATGAAATTCTAAGCATGTTAACTGCCTCGAAAAGACAGGAATCTAATTTTAAAGTTTGACATGTTGCCATGGCAACAGCATTCGATTTATCATCGACCCCTTTACATATTCTTATCGGCCGTGTTTTGACATGATTTTGATGAAGTTTAAAGAAAATCGAGTAAAATTAAGAGGCTGATATCAAAGCATTTTGAAAATGACACACTTCCTGCTGCCAGTTGGTGGCGCTATAACTTTGACTCATAATAGTCACATTTATGGAATCGGCATCATACAACGAACAAACTGGTGAAGTTTCATCAGAATCAGGCAATGTGGTCAACAGTTATTAGACACTTCCTGTTTCTCATTTCTCGCCATAACTTTGTCGCCTTGCCACGGCCAAACCGTTCGAGATATCAAAAATCTCCTCGCAATTTAGCGTCCCCAATGTCTTGAGATCATGCTGACCGAGTTTGGTGACAATCCCATGGAATTCCTGGGAGGAGTACGTTAAATTCCAGAGCATGCGCTTTTTAAACAGCCCTAAATATCTCACTTCCTGTTGCGTGGAGCCCATGACATAGAGTACAAAAGTTGTTTGGCTCAGTGAGATCTATATGTGTACCGAGTTTCATATCAATACATGCAAGTATGTGTGCGCAGTACATCAAGTTTTCAAACTGTGTTCCAGGGGGCGCTGTAGAGGCCCTGAACCACGCCCGGGTCCCAGCCTCTTTGGCGTCCTGATGGCCGCAGATTCCGACGTGTGTGCAAATTTTCAAGAGTTTTTGAGTATGTTAAGGCCCCCAAAAGTGCCCGGAAGGTTGAAAAAAAGAAAAAAAAAAAAAAAAAAAAAAAAAAATAATAACCCTTAGAAGAACAATAGGGCCTTCGCCCTTTTGGGCTCGGGCCCTAATAAGAACCCTTAGAAGAACAATAGGGCCTTCGCCCTTTTGGGCTCGGGCCCTAATAATAATAATCCTTAGAAAAACAATAGGGCCTTCGCCCTTTTGGGCTCGGGCCCTAATTAAAGCTGCGAGCAGCGATGAACGGGCCCTCGCACCCGGGCTCGCCGCCGACCAGTGGCTTCAGGAAAACAGCAAACGGGGGGCAGTATGCTTTTAATACAGTAAATGTAGGAGAAATATGTCAAAGTCACTTAAATGTGCCAAACTTGCCGCTGCCAGCTGGTGGCGCTATGCCTATAACTGATTATTGGCATGTAGATGTGTTCAGGCCAGCACTATTATCAAACATATGAAGTTTGGTGCAGATTGACCTTGGTATGTTTGAGTTAGTGAAATATATGAGATATCCTGCTGCCAACAGGTGGCGCTATGATAATATCTGAATATTGGTCTTTAGGTGTCTTCAGGCCAGGACTCTTACCAAACCTGTGAATTTTGTGGCAGATCAGACATTTTCAGGCTAAGTTATAACCACTTCTATGTCTATGCAGAAACATCAAACTTTGTCAGGCCACCACGGACATGCCCTTTAATGAAAACTCAAGATCTTCACAATTTAACATCTCTAAGGCCTCAAGATCAGACTGACCAAATATAATGTTGATTTAACTAAATGCAATCAATGCAAGGACTTCAGATAAATGCCAACTGTGAACCAGTATGCTACAAATTGCCTATTTTCTGATGATGATGATAAGAACATGATTCATGATGATAGCAAAATGTTATTATTGCTTGCTTTACGTCCACCACTTCTGCTTAAATGTCATTGTTACCTATCTGAACAATTTTTGTGTGGATATTGCTTTGCTGGTGACTCCTGTTATAAGACATCACTCTTAAAGTCCCCCTGAAATCAAAATTAAAGTTTTTTGGCTTTTAGTATGAATATATTAGCCTTAAGGTTATCTATAGTCTAGTGTGCTGCAAAACAAAGACAAAATTCGCGTTTACAAGATATGGGCATTCAAAACTTACAGTATCGTCACTTCCGCCAATATGAATCAAGGATTTGGATGATATCACCGTGCACTTCAATTTCTCATCAAACATTCTGTCCAATCAAATGCTCTCTAGAGTCCGTAATGTCCCGCCCCCTACAAAGAGACGCATTAACCCGGAGCAGATCATATGCGCTCATATGTACGGACGGCATGTATTAAATTACACAGCCTCAGCATGATTATGATCACTATTTCGTTTTAGCAAGTTTCATATTGAATCTATGGGGTAATTTATTAGTCTGTGGCTGTCATAAGCTTACAAATGCGACTTTACCGAGCTCAACGGCTCTTGCCCGAGCAGATATTAATGGAACGCTATTGGCTATTCAAAATTAGTGGGCGGGGCTGGGCGATATGTTTTTGTTTCAGTTAAAAGTACGTCACCACATAGAATAACGCTGCGTGTTTCAAGGCACTTCAGTGGACCTTTAAGTGCTACATAACTAAGAATCAATAAGGAAGACGGTGCCCAGTTGGCACATGCATTCACAGTAACCATCTGCTAGTTTTGATTTTAAGTTTACAGAATTGAAAGGGTTACACTTTAAAATCAACACACAGACACATACACACAAAATATAAAATGTTGCCATCCAGTTTCATTTGTTAAAATTAACTATATTAGTTAACATGACCAATAAATAAATAGCATTTATTAATGTTAATTAATATTAAGCTAAAAAAAGTATTCATATAAAGTTTATGTACTGTGAATTAACATGAACATGAACACAGTTCATGTGGGTGTACAGCAATACACAATAAAGTGCTCTATAAACGCTTCATTCTTTCAAAATATCTTTAAAAATCAAGTTGAGTATTTTAACGGGGTGATATATATATATATATATATATATATATATATATATATATATATATAACTGATCTTAAAATTATGGTTTTCAGATGTTTTGAAGAGATAACAGTAACGTTTGTTTTGTTGTCAAAGTCTGTCTTAATTTTTTATTATTATTATTTTATATTCAATAAATAACACTATGTAAATATTGTCTATCAATGAAGATAAATTGATCATGCTAAAAAGTTGTATTTTTAAATCTTTTGCTATGTGACTGAATAGGACAAGTTCATGGTACAGTTAAGTAAAAAATAAATAAAAAACAACAACTGCAAAATACGAACAATGAAAGACTTAGTGACCCTTTATATTTTCTCAAAATATCAGACTCTCAAAGATCAGACATATTTATGTAATTACAATACATACAGTATGTGCATTTTTTGTTCAAAGATGGTCTGTAGGATGGCTCTCTACTCTGTCACCCTCTCTGCCTCTCACCCCTCCCCCCTGCAATAATGAGCTTCTCTGTGCCTGACTGAACGCACACACATACTGTAGAGACATTCACCAGAGTGACAGCAGGTTTCTGAGTTATTTTTTTAATTTTATTTAATTCATTGAAGCTTGTATAAAATTTATATTTCCAGCACTTGCTCAGAATGATTAGATCTCTGTGTGAAAAAAGTTTTAAAGAGTTTGGATGCTGCACTTTAAAGATATAAAAAATTAGGGTTATGTTTTTTACTACATCTTTAAAAAATCACCACGTCAACACCGTTCGAGATATCCAAAATCCGCTCGCAATTTAACATCTTCAGAATCTTCTCTTCATGTTAAAAAAGTTTGGTGTGAACAGCTGGTTGTTCTTAGGAGTAGTGTGAATTTGTTTACAGCCTGATTTTTCAAAAAATCCACCTTCAAATCAAAATAGCCGGCTTTCTGTTGGTCTTAGCTAATGAGTTTGATTTAGAAAGTTGTCCAGATTGATGAGAGCAATATAAGTACAGAGTTTGGTGACTGTAGGAAAAACTAACCCCCCAACTTTTGTCAAAAGATGGCGCTATAGAGTGCCTGCTCCACGCCCATTTATGACCTTTTGCCAGTGTCTAACTATAATTAATATTGATGTGTGTGTTGAGTTTCATGAAATTCTAAGCATGTTATCTGCCTCGAAAAGACAGGAATGTAATTTTAAAGTTTGACACGTTGCCATGGCAACAGCATTTGATTTATCATCGACCCCTTTACATATTCTTTATCGGCCGTGTTTTGACATGATTTTGATGAAGTTTAAAGAAAATCGAGTAAAATTAAGAGGCTGATTTCAAAGCATTTTGAAAATGACACGTTTCCTGCTGCCAGTTGGTGGCGCTATAACTTTGACTCATAATAGTCACATTTATGGAATCGGCATCATACAAGGAACAAACTGGTGAAGTTCCATCAGAATCAGGCAATGTGTGCAACAGTTATTAGACACTTCCTGTTTCTCATTTCTCGCCATAACTTTGTCGCCTTGCCACGGCCAAACCGTTCGAGATATCAAAAATCTCCTCGCAATTTAGCGTCCCCAATGTCTTGAGATCATGCTGACCGAGTTTGGTGACAATCCCATGGAATTCCTGGGAGGAGTACGTTAAATTCCAGAGCATGCGCTTTTTAAACAGCCCTAAATATCTCACTTCCTGTTGCGTGGAGCCCATGACATAGAGTACAAAAGTTGTTCAGCTCGATGAGTTCTATATGTGTACCGAGTTTCATATCAATACGCGCAAGTATGTGTGCGCAGTACATCAAGTTTTCAAACTGTGTTCCAGGGGGCGCTGTAGAGGCCCTGAACCACGCCCGGGTCCCAGCCTCTGTGGCGTCCGGACGACGGCAGATTCCGACGTGTGTGCAAATTTTCAAGAGTTTTTGAGTATGTTAAGGCCCCCAAAAGTGCCCCAATGGTTGAAAAAAAAAAAAAAAAAAAAAAAAACAAATAAGAATCCTTAGAAGAACAATAGGGCCTTCGCCCTTTTGGGCTCGGGCCCTAATAATCCTTAGAAAAACAATAGGGCCTTCGCCCTTTTGGGCTCAGGCCCTAAAAATAAGAATCCTTAGGAAAACAAGAGGGCCTTCGCCCATTCTGGGCTCGGGCCCTAACAAATCCAAATTCTTGTAAAAACACTCTACGGTTTAAAAGTATAGCCAGTTCAGAACAGCTCCCCATAAATGTCTGCATTTGTGTTGTTGCAGCCTGCTGAAGACAACACCATTGACTGGGAAAATGTAGGGATCCCACACGCATCGCATTATGGAATTGAAGTACCAGAAATTTCCATCCCATTTAGTCCTGAAGAAATGGAACAGTTACAAACCACTGTAAACCCTAGAGGACCATCACAATGCTTTGGCAGAGACATTTATTTGAACATGGTACAGTACATACATGGAATTCTTGCCAACTCGAACAACAATGACTAACAAGGTCATGGTTAACATGCTGCATATACCAAAAACTAACAAAAAAAAAAAAACTGGTAACAATCATGGCACTCTCATTTTGCCATTTACATTGTAAAATCTTTTTTTACACAATGTTAAGGAAAATAAAATGTAAACTGTGCAAAAACATTATGCTGTACTATAATCATTGTCTTCATTGTTCCACAAATTAAACTCTACCAAAGACATTCCCAAAACGCAGAGCCAGAGTTAGCACATGTTTGAACTCACTGTATGAGCTCATGTGTGCCACTGGAAAAGTTATGGTCTTGGTACAAGCACTAACTATTGGAAAACAAATTACATGTGCTTCCTGTTGGCAGACATGATTGAATTTGACATGAATTTCAAAATTGTTTCTCTCACTTGGTAGTACTGGCTTGTGTGCCTGGCCAGTTAACCACTGCAGGACAGCCGGAACTGTAAGTGTCTTGGTGTTTGAAACCACTTCAGTGTCTGAGTCTTCGATTTCAGCAAAGTGCTCAGGAACTGCATCTAATAAAGTAAAATACTACATTTAATTTTCACTTACAAAAGCAACTCAAATTTGCACAATTAAAGCTTCGTACCAACATCCTCTAGTTCCTGAAGAAAATCTTGAAAGTAGTTCAGAATACTTTGTTCAAGATTGTGTCTTGAGGTGCCTTTTTCACTCAAGTCAGGTTTGCAGCTTGCCATAAGGAAGTTTGCATCGGGCTAATAAAGACAAAAGAATAATAATTATCACAGAATTTATGCCTAGCTTCAACTAAATTCGAACGATTTTACCTTGTTATCCTGAAGTGGCACAAACAAGGGCCGACAGAGGTCCATGTGTTGTTCCATCACATCTGGAAGGTTGTAGAGCTGCAAGCCTTTTCGCATTTGGTCAAGCATGGGCAGAACTCGGGCCAGGGAGTGTAGAATGATTGTTCTGAAGGATAAAATCAATAGTGTTTTTTTTTTTTTTTTAGTATAAACGTATTCCACTCTTAATAACACAAGATAAATTATGCATAATGTTAGATTTTAGGCTTTTATCAAAAAAGTACTAGAAAACACTTAGATCCATCAATAACCTATACTTAAAAAGCTTCAGTTGGTAAGTCATTGAGGTACATTTAAGTAACTAAAAACCTTATTATTAGGTCCTTTCTGTCTGTTTTTATGAGACCCGTATATCCACAGGAAAGCAGATCATCAGTGAGACCCCGTAATTCGTCATTGGTGGCTATTCTTACCTGAAACATACAGGTTACATGATACATGCAGTGCACACATACTTTTAAACTGAAGGTTTGATGGGACACCTAGTGTATGTAATTGCACAATATATTTTATGCTCTTAAAAAAAACAGTACACTTCATCTTCAGGAGGATTTTGTGCACTAACTTTGTTAAATAGCTTTTCACAAAATATGAGAGCATATACTGAAGGTATTTACTTTTTGTTGAGGTGTACAGATAGGCAAAACGCTCATTTAATACAGCAGATAAATTGCATTTAAAACATTTATGGGTGGTTTCATCCTAGTCCCAGACTAAAATGCATGTTTGAGCTGCCTTAATTTAAAAACGCCTTGCACTGACATATCTTAACATAGACCAGTGCCATTGTTTTGTTTTTAAGATGCACACCAGTATTGTTTTCTTTTTGTTTTTTTGTAAGGTTTGTTTGTAAAAACTACTTAAATGCCCTAATATAACTAAAGCCTAGTACTGGATTAATCTAAACCCTGGCCAGTCTAAACCCTGTTTCCCGGACAGGGATTAGTTTAAACCAGGACTAGGCCTTAGTTTAATTAGGAAATTTAAGTAGTTTTAACAAACATGCCTTACTAAAAACATTACTTGTGTGCATTTTGAGGCTAAATAAAGGGCACTGATGTATTTAAAGATATGTCAGTGCAAGTTGTTTTTAGTTTGGACAGCTCTTACATTTATTTTAGTCTAGGACTAGTCTAATCCCTGTCTGGGAAACCACCCCATAATATTGCATATACCATTACTATTGCTATACCTTTTCAATCAATTCGATGGTTTCTACATCTGTGACATCTTCAGAGGTTACCACCAAACAGTCAAAATCTCCTGTAGCAAGATAGGTGTAGCACCAATTGCGCATGAAGTCAGGTGCTGGACCTCCTTGAGCCAAGGAGCAAGCAATGATCTCTCCAAAGCTCCTAAGGATATTTAAAGACAAATTCCAAGCATAAACACCACCAATCAAAACTCTGAGTACACTTTCCCATGTACCCGAATGCATAACTTTATATTCAAGTGTACAGCACGCACACACACACACACACACAAAAGGAAAATACATAAGTAAACTTAATGCAATAAAAAGGTTTTCTTAAAACCTGAAGTAGCTCTCCTCCAGGGCACTTATTGAGTATATAGGATTCTTTCCCTTGTTGTCAGGGCCTGGCTCAAAGTAGCGCAATTCAATTCCATTCATCAGGTCTGCCAAAATAAGTGCACTAAAGTTAAACAGCACAAGAACAGAATATCATTGCGATATTGTTAACAACAATTGATACACCAAAAAATGAAAGTGTTACCAGTAAGGAACTCCTTCTTTATTGCTCCTGTATCTATACCTGCCTCTCCAACAAAACAAACTTTAAGGGAGCATTTTGGGGTGCTTTTCTTTTGTCTTTTCCATTGTTGAAGAGCACGATGAAAGAAGTTAGATCGAGTGACACAGACTGAGAAAGTCTGAGAGTTGTCCACCTGTTCAGCTAGATTTTGCAGGATGTCATCAAGGCTGGAAAAAATGACAACTCAATCACATATGTGTGTCTACATACATACACACGCACGCACACACGCACACAATTTCACAATTTATCTACTGTAATCCTTTCTGACCTTTTAGGCTCGTTTTTTTCTACATCCAAGGTTCTTTGGTTTTCTTCATGTCTGACAAATATATACAATAGAAAAGAGAACAATGTCACAATGGGAAAACTTTTGTATCTTCATAACAGTAATGATACAAAATTGAACTATTGAACGTTAATGAAACATGTTTTTAAACCTAGGTAACATTTGGATGCATAAATTACATTTAAAAAGCTAATAATGAGAAATTATACAATTAATCACAAAAAGTAAATTACATGAAGTACAAATAATCTGAATTTCATATTTTATTCTGCAATAACCTGATGTGTTTCAGAACATAGGATAGTTTAACCACTCCTACCTCTCACCACATGTGCTTGCATGCACCTCTAGAACATCAAGAGGATATGGTGCCTGGCATATTGGGCAAGACGCATACTCGCTCTGAAAATATGAGAATACATACAAGGGAACATAAGCAGAGTATATAATTCTATAAATTAGAAAAAAAGAAGATTCCATAACAACAATTACCTTTTTGGATGGTTCTGCATTCAGAACAGGTGGAACAAATTCCACATCAGAGTCACAATTGAATAGCTATAAAAAAATATCAATGGCATTACATGGCAAAACTCAATATTGTGGTTTTAAAAATACAAGCAAATAGTTAAAACACGGTCACTTACTTCTTTGCTGCCTTCGTCATGCACACCTTCTGCAGCATCCACAGTTATTGATTCATCACTGTCAGAAAAACTTACACTGCTACAGGAGTTGACATGGATTGCCAGGAGCTGTAATGGCATTTGTTCATTGCATCTACTGCAGTGAGCTTTTGGCATTTTATCAAATTCTTTGGAATTGAGTGGCAATGGAGTCATATCAATTTCCAGTTGAAGTGGCACAATATAAAGAACAGATTTGCCACAATTGCTTGCTGTTTGTACTAGTGCTCCTGTGTAGCCTTCTGATTCTGGAGCAATCACAGTTAGGGGCCTCTGTCCACTTCCACCTGTGAATATAGCAAAACTGAATAATAGAAATGCTAGTAAAAGAGCAAAAATGTTTTAAATCATAAAATCTCAAAATCATACAATACCCATTGCTTTATACAGCAGCCAGCCTCCATCCAAGCCTTGCATTTTGGGAAATTCAAGACACAACATCTCAGACAACTGTATATAAATAAAATGTGTTTACAATGCGAGCGTGCATTATATAAGTATGGTCCAAGAATTATACTGCTACTAGCACATACTTCTGCATGACTGATGTTATCGTTAACTTTTAAGCTTCTTTTCCCAAGTCCGGCCTCAATCAATTTGAATTCATCACTGCCTTTAGGAGTTTTTGTAGTCATGCGAGGCAGAAGGTAAAATGACATCACAACTGCCTTTGGTGCCTTGCGTTTCATGGGGACGAACTTTGATTTTCCCTTCAACCCCTTTTGAAAAACTCCTGGAAATGATCTAAAATGATACAAACAACAATTCCCACATGTATATGCATACTATAAACTAATATATTTCACAAAACCTACAGAATTTTATCAATCACAAAACACAGAAAAAAGAACCTTATCATTTCCTGCTGTACGGAGGGTTGGGGCGAGGGCTGTGGGTGGCTGACGGAGGGTTGGGGTGAAGCCTGTGGGTTGCTGACGTGCTGTCCTCTTGTCTGGTTAACCTGGAGACTAGTTAACCTAGGAGACTGCAGTGTGCTGTTGATTACGGTAATGAGGTTTTGAGCTGTGCTCACTATTTCCCTCATAGTGCTCTAGGACAAATGAACACAAAGTATATATTAATATCTCTTCTGACTTGCACTTAACCACTGTTTACTAAGGGTTTTTTTTTTATCTTGAAGCCACAGTATGGTAGTTCAGAGGTTTTGCTTTTTGAAGCTACAATTAGTGAAAACTGCATAATCTGGTGAGCTGGTTTTAGCTGGACTCCCAGTTTGGTATTAGCTGGTTTTGCTGGTGTAGCAAGCTGTTCTAGCTGTGTTTTGGTCACTTTTTAAGATGGTGTAGCTGGACTTAGTTGGTCAGGCTGGAAGGACCAGCTTAAACCAGCTAACTGCTTATGCTGGTCTTAGCTGTATTTTTCATAAGGTGATTTTTTAGTAACGTATTGACATGTAAAGGAGACATAAACACACATGCCATCAGCAGGCTATTAATTATATAGTTTTAGCAAGTCCACTTTATGTAGAAGTATGTTTCACAACACCTCTTCACCAAATAAATGATTGAAATGATTGAATGATAATTGAACTGCTGTTGCTAGTTTTCCCTCTGCTGGCTGTTGGTTATTTGCCTAGGTCGCTAGTTTTACACAAATGCCTATTAATGTCTTTTTAAAATGGCAGCTTTAGCCATTACAATTAAACACAAAACTCATTCACTATTCAGTCGCATACGCATCAACATGTGATATTTGAAATATTTTAAACTTACGTTTTCTCCTGATTCCATGGCTTCAGTAAAGCAGGTGAGCAGATGAGTCGCAATTCTTCTTCTATCTGTTGTTATTGGCAATTAACTCCAAGGTCGCAATAGGCTTTATGCCGAACGTCACATGACCAACCCCGGAAAACAGGTCTCATTGCTTCCGCTTGTCGGAGAACGTGTTAATAGCCGTAATAAATAATGGCGATATCGACGGACTTTTAAGGTAATCAGTTAAACAAGCCAGCTGTTTATTGTGGACGTTTCATTCGATATTTATATATAAATGTTAGTGAAAAGAATAAAAATTTAAAACTTTTATATATCAATCCACATATGTGATGGACATTGGTTATGATCATTTTTAGTGTCTACTTTGAATAAATCTTGAGTAAATCATGTTCATATTTAAAGAGGGATATGCAAAACGCGTGAACCGGAAGCAACGAGACCTGTTTAGCAGAAAACGGAAGCCTGTTGGGCATGAAGCCTATTCTGAACTCTAGTGGCAGTTCTTAGTAAGGCAGTTTAATCGATCAGTGATCGTCTTGTCAAGCCTTAATCCATGACGTGTTTCCGGTTGGAAAAAATAATCGAGAGCGAGGAGAATTTTAAAACCGAGAGAGCGCAGATGATAATGCGAGCGAGCTGCCAATCTGAAAACGAGTTCGATCACACTGAGACATCGCTGCCACCTTCAAAACTGTGCTGGTTCACAATTAATACGCTCGTGATGACAGCTTTACTTGCCACACGGTTACGTTTCATCTGTTCAGTTTCTGTTTTTACGCTCTCGATTTCTGTTCCTGTGCTTGCTTATATTGTGTGTGCGCTCTCATAATAAAGACAGCTATCTGACGCCATAGACTTTGGGTCAACTGATGCGTTAAAATGTAATAAAAATGCAGATGCCTCGTTAGCGACTGTTTCTATGGGCCTTTATACGTAAGCCGTCTGCCATTTTGCTGCGGTCCACTTGACGTCATTCACCCATAGATCTATGTAAATCACCATAGTAACAACTGAATATTTGAAATGCAACAGTCCTGAACAGCCGTTGGTCTGCGAACCTACAGTATGGTGAATGATGTCAAGTGGACCGTTCCAAAATGGCGGACGCATCTACGTGCTTGGAGCGGTCCAATGGGGTATCTACGTATTTATATCTATGGTCGCAACTCTGTTTCTCTATGGCTCTGGTTAAATCCAAGATGTACCGGGCCAATCACGAGTCGGTGGGCGGGCTTAACATGATGACGACTGACCTGCGAAGTGCGAACATAAGTTCAGTCGGACCAGAGGGTCGCGTTAACCGAAAATTTTCCGTCATTGACGGAATTTTTTAATCAGTGACGGAAAAATCTGAAGGCTGCCCGTCACTTTGACGGAATACACCACACAGAGGGTGATCTATTGTAATTTGTAACTGTAGTTCCCACCCCTGTCCAGTTGGTGGCAAATGCGCTCCAGTGTTCGCTCAGAGAGCACGTTATCCAGAACAAAAAAGAAACTCTTAGGGGCCGTTCACATGAAGCGTCTTTTGCGCGCTCAAGTTCGTTATTTCGCATAATGGAAGCGACGCGGTCGCGACACGCATGCGGTGTGACGCGCTCGTTTTTTCCAGGCGCGTCCGCGCCGCATCGAGATAAAAACATCTCAACTTTTCAGAATGTCGTAAGCGCACCGCAGGTCATGTGACATGAACTAACCAATCAGCTTCCTCACGTTTTTCCGTTACATTGAAACCTCTGTAGAAACATGGAGGAGCAGCTCATCATTGTGGTCCAGGGATTTCCTGAACTTTATGATTTGTCAAGCACCCATTATTTTGACGCTAATAGAAGAAACAATGCATGGAGACGCATAGGCTTGGAGCTAGAGTGCAGCTGATGGTTGCTTAGAAATGGCAGACGCTTCCGGAGCGCAAGTGCCCGAGCGCTTTGTTGATAAGGAAGAAAGCGGCGCGCCTAGCGTTTTCCACGCGTTTTTAGGCGCGACATGTGAACGGCCCCTTAAGGAAAACGCTAGGTGCGCCGCTTTCCTTCTTAGCAACAAAGCGCTCGGGCGCTTGCGCTCCAGAAGCGTCTGCCGTTGCTAAGCAACCATGACCTGCGCTCTCCATAAATACGCGGAAGTTTCAGCAAAGGATACATGGATTTTCAGCATTAATAATAAATGCCAGAAGGTTTCTACAAGAATCACAATCCAATAAAACCCATCCAAACTTGATGAAAGCAAACTCACCATGGCCAAAGCAAATTCATCTTATTCTGTATTTGTTAACAACCCCCTTCTATCTTTAAAATGAAATATAAGCTGTTTATTTTCTTGTGATGTTGATGTTCAATTCCATTCATGAGTGCTAAAAGCATGTTAACTGATAAAATCAAAATAAAATTAATTAAATACTATGGTAAAGGAAAGAAACAAAATAAATAAGGACAAAATAATACAAATTAATGATTCACAAAGCTTTTATTTGGCAAAAATAAAAACAATCAAATAACACACTTTTAATAAAATTTATAGTACGTGTTAAAGCAGGCTTAAAGAAAGTACACAATGTTGTTTGCCCAGTAGCCCATTGGTTCTCTGAGTATAAGTGAATAATTATGCATGACTATAATAAATGTCAGTGTGTGTATTTCACTGGTCATCACTGCACTGCTGTGTGCTGAGGCTCTTGGTCTCTGCATTGTGTGACGGGTGAGTGGCGTCACAGCTGACGGTTTTTACTCTGCTCCACTCACTCTCAGTGAGGCTCAGGCTGCTGCTCCAGCTGTACAGTCCATCCTTCTGCAGCTGACTGGGACTCAGATTGACACCAGAGCTCCTGCTGCTGCCGTCCACCATCCAGCTCAGCTTCCAGTCAGAGGGGAATCCCTTACTGGCCACACACAGCACTGTAGCCTTACCCTGCTGCAGCTCGTCTCTGGAGGGCGGCAGCACTGTGAGAGCAGGACGAGCTGCAGCTAAAGAGAGACAGAGAGATGGAAACTGTGAGGTTTCGTTTTTCTAAAAAACAGCTCTATCAGTCATTCTGAGTGTCTTTCACTTCCCTTTAAGAGATTCAGAGTGAATCAAGCAAATCTGAAGTGCAGCAGCCCATAAAAACATTTTATCAGCACACATATGCTTATATTTAGATTTAACACTATTTATTCATTCGTAATGTTATTTTACAGTTCTTTTATTTTTCAGATTTCTATTGTATTGTCCTTAGTTCAAATTATTATAAAATGTACAGTATATTATTTACAGTCAATCTGATTGATATATTTCTAATTCTACCAAGGATACAAAGAAACAAGCATTTATTCTTTGCCAAATATGATTTACTGATTATTTGATTATATAAATTCATGATTTGATATAACACTTTTTTAACACGTGATTTAATATAACATCTATCTTTTTGTGAAATCAGTCTTTCTTTGTATTAATTAAAATTTTTAGTTTTAATAAAGTCAAACATTTTAATTTCTTTTTTAAGTTAAACCATAGTTATTTTTTATAAAGGCAAACGATACTGGAATTAAAACAATTGATTATGAAAGTGATTATTTTAAACTAGTCTGGAGGAAAAATAAGAAAGGTGCATACATCTGGTAATGTCACACATTAAAACTTTTATTTATTCATTTGTTATATTAATTGTAGATATAATGATAATTTTAAAATCCCTTTCTTGTCGTTTTCATTTAATTTTCATTTTGAAAATAGGAAGAGATTTACTTACTTCCAACTGAGAGTCGAGTGCCTCCACCGAAAGTCCACCACAGTGATACAAACCCAATCAACGGCTGTACAAAAACCTCCTGCACTAAAACTAACACTGACACTAACCAGTTTGCTCTTTCACTCCCAATACCAAATAGCTAAACAATAAGCATCTGCATAATTAAACCAGTTTAATTTTCACAATTTTTCAAATGTACCAGTAAGTATTATATTTACATTTATATTTTGATTTAGCATTTAGTTTATTTTCATTGCATTTTCATTTCATTCATGTTTTATATTTTATGTGGATTTTATAGTCTAATTCACTATCTTATATTACTTAAAACAGTACCAATACAGTTTTATCTA